>NC_066546.1:5229005-5334005 GCF_024679095.1 Eriocheir sinensis | reverse complement strand
CACACACACACACACACACACCGGCTAATCACCACCCTGTATAGAAAATCCCAAACAAATATCAAAAAGCAAATTCAACACAAACACAAAAACACATTGGGCTCCATCTAACTGTTCTTAATTGCCTTGTGAAATTAAATGGCCTCACAAGATCAACATTTATTAATTTTGTCAAACGGTTGTGCTAATGACCCGGTGTTTGCTCTAATACACGGGGAGAGAGAGAGAGAGAGAGAGAGAGAGAGAGAGAGAGAGAGAGAGAGAGAGAGAGAGAGAGAGAGAGAGAATATAATAAAGACAGACAGAAAAAAAAAAGAAAAAAAGAAAGGAAGAAAAAATAGAAAAACAGAAGGAAAGAAAGGTGATGAAACAAGATGAGGAGAACATCAGAATAACAGACACAGGAAAAAAAAACAGAAGAAAGAAAGGTGAAGCAGAGGAAAGGGAAAAGGAAGAAAGCAAGGAGAGAAAAAGACATGAAAACAGGTAAAGATAAAAAGAAGATAAATTATAGGTAAACAAAAAAAACAGATGAGATGAGGGATAAAAAAAAAACTACACGTGCATTAAACAAGGAAAGAAAACAAGGAGAGAAAGAGCAAGAGAAAAAAAGGAGAGAACATGGAAACAGATAGAGATAAAAATGAAGAAAAATTACAGAGAAAACAACAGAAAAGACACGATAAGAGGGAGATTAAAGGGAACGAAAACGATAAAAAAAAAAGCCCAAACGGAAAAATACAAGGAGAGAAGAGAAAATGGAAACAGGTGAAGGTAATAGATAAAAAAAATAAACGTAGGGAAGAAGAAAAAAAGCCAACAAGTGCATCAAACAGAGAAAGAAAACAAGAAGAAAGAGAAAAAGGAAAAAAAATAAACAGGTGAAAATAAGACTAAAAACATTAAAAGGAAGGAAGCAAAAATAAGCCAACAGGTAAATCTAACAAGCCACAGGTACACATTTACACATCTATCAGGCAGCATAAAAACCTTAGGGCCTATCCACCACCTTCCTCCTCCTTTATTCTCATCCTGTCTACATCTTTCCAGCCAATGGCCCTTGACTGACTAACCCTCTGCCGCCCTCCTCCCCATTTTCCTGATGAATGAAAATTAAACAGAAATTGTGAGTGAGAGTAAGGAAGGGTTATGGTGAGAGCCGGAGGGGAAACCGAGCGAGGGGACGTGATAAGTAAAATAGTAGAGGTGTATCAGATTATTTTAAAGTGTGGAGCCATATACCAGTAGTTGTAGTGATAGCAGGAGTAGTAATAGTAGTGGTGGTGGTGGTGGTGGTGGTAGGTGTAGGAGTGGTAGTGGTAGTGGTAGTAGTAGTAGTAGTAGTAGTAGTAGTAGTAGTAGTAGTAGTAGTAGTAGTAGTAGTAGTAGTAGTAGTAGTAGCCCTAACATGAAAGAGAGGAGACAAAGGTACTAAAAACATATCGAAGTCATAGTAGTAGTAGTAGTAGTAGTAGTAGTAGTAGTAGCAACCCAACACCATAGAGATGAAGCAACAAAAGATACTAAAAGAAACCACTCAACCACTGACGTAACACATACGAAGAACCTTAAAACCCCAAATTAAAATGCATGAAAACTCCACCACTTCAATCATTTCTAAAAACAACCTTCCCTGCTAACACACCTCCCTGCCTCAGACCCTTTGCTCCACGTGAACCAATTTTGCCCGCTGGAAATGTGACTTCGCGCGGTGCCAGATTTTTAAGCTCTTAATCGCCGCGTGATAACGTTATTGTGTGATATTGTAGATTTGAAGGCATCGTTGAAATTCTATGCCATTTTTGTAACGCGATAAAAAAGATAAAACTTACGCAGCGCCGGATTTCATGCTGTAATTTTGTTGTGCTTTTTTATATATATTACGTAGCTTAAATTCCTAACGTAGTGATAAAAAATGAAAGATGACAAGAGAGAAAACACAGAGAGAGAGAGAGAGAGAGAGAGAGAGAGAGAGAGAGAGAGAGAGAGAGAGAGAGAGAGAGAGAGAGAGAGAGAGAGAGAGAGAGAGAGAGAGAGAGAGAGGAACAGAAAACGTAAAAGAAAGGAAAACAACTCAAAGAAAAGACAAAGGAGACTAATAAGACACACACACACACACACACACACACACACACACACACACACACACACACACACACACACACAAATGGGTTTACAGTCCATTACGAACATTCTATGGGCGTTACTTATAAATATTGCCGAGCGACACACAAAAAGCGCTTTATACAATACAGCAAGAAAATAAATAGCATTAACAATTCCCAGAGCGTAAATGATCGTAACTGACGGCACTTTGCCTTGATAGATGGAACGGCCGATGGATTCCTAGATAATTGATTGGACTGAAATAAAATTTTAAGCGAAAACCAGAAACAAATGGAGATAATTATTTAGGCAGACAAAAGGTATGATTCTATAGACAGAGATAGGCACAGTTAGATATACTAACAGACACATATAGATAGATCGATAGAATGATATAGACGAATTTAAAGCAACACTCCCAAATACATGAATACATACACATACATACATACATACATGCATACATACACATACATACACACATACATATACATACATACACACATACATACATACATACACACACACACACACACACACACACACACACACACACACACATACGGGCATACACAGACAGAAATGGAGGATAGTTGAAAATTTTAAAATCCTAAAAAAGTCACGCCAATCCAATTCCAAAGTGAAAAATAAATGTCAGACCATTGTTCAGTATTTACAGTCTGAACTTAAAACATATTTTCATCTTTTCTGGTAATATAACGTCCCCCCCCCCCCCCCTCTCTCTCTCTCTCTCTCTCTCTCTCAGGGTGAAAACTCTACGATATAGTGAAATGCGGCAAACTGGGTCCTAAGACTTTCATTCACTTACACACACACACACACACACACACACACACACACACACACACACACACACACACACACACACACACACACACATGCATATGCAAAGCACCCACGATCTTTTATCCGTCCCGCCATCCCGGTGGGCGCGAGGCAAATTTAAATAAATGCATTCAGAACTCTCGTATCCATAATTGAAAACATCTCCAATATTATTTATAAGTCCAATCATGCAAGTATAATAAATATCACTTAAAAGCACGTAAATTAAAAGAAACAGGAACAAAAGGAATACATATATACAGTGATCCTGAAACTAACACACACACACACACACACACACAGAGAGAGAGAGAGAGAGAGAGAGAGAGAGAGAGAGAGAGAGAGAGAGAGAGAGAGAGAGAGATGCACAAATCCATCAGCATCTTTGTTCATCTGTATTCAAGTGTAACAAAAGGAAGAAGAAGAAGAAAAAGAAGAACAAGAAGAACAAGAACAAGAAGAACAAGAACAAGAACAAGAACAAGAACAAAAATAAGAACAAGAACAAGAAGAAAAAGAAGAACAAGAACAAGAACAAGGACAAGAACAAGAACAACAAGAAAAAGAAGAAAGACGATGTAAAAACCAGGAGGAAGAAGAAAGATACGCACGGGCTCGTAACTTTAAAAGACAAATACACAGAGGTAAAATAATACAGATAATAAATAAAGGCTGAACAAATTGGGAACAAACGTGCAGGAAATAATTCAGTGGATGCTTTATGCGCGCGCGTGTATGTGTATGTCTGTGTGTGTGTGTGTGTGTGTGTGTGTGTGTGTGTGTGTGTGTGTGTGTGTGTGTGTGTGTGTGTTGGTACAGTCCATTCCTCCGCGACCTCCTTTTGCCTCCATGAAGAAAGAGAAAAAGAAAGGAGAATTAACTAGTGAGGGAGACGAAGAATAATGACACGGAAGGTAAATTTCTGGGACTGAACGATCGCTGTGGAACCCAACTAACGACTCGCTCAAAAGTGCACGCCAGGGGGAAGGAGAGGAACGAGAGAGAGAGAGAGAGAGAGAGAGAGAGAGAGAGAGAGAGAGAGAGAGAGAGAGAGAGAGAGAGAGAGAGAGAGAGAGAGAGAGAGAGAGAGAGAGAAAAGGAGGGTGAAAATAAGTGAGTGATAAAATGAGACTGTAAAGAACTATCGAAGAAAAGAAAGTTGTTGATGGTCTGAGTTTTAAAAAGAAGACTGAGATGAAACGATATAAAGAGCGATAAGGAACGATAGAGAATGAGAACGATGGAGAGACAGAAAAGGGAGAGAGAAAATGAGTGATAAAATGAGACGGTAAGGAACTATCGAAAAATATATAAGTTGTGGATGATCTGAGTTTTAAGAAGCGACTGAGATGAAAGGATACAAAGAGCGATATACGAACGATAGAGAATGAGAACGATGGAAAGAGAAAAAGGAAAGTGGAAATAAATGAGTGATAAAATGAGACGTTAAAGAACTATCGAAAAAAAATATAAGTTGTAGATGATCTGAACTTTAAGAAGCGACTGAGATGAAAGGATACAAAGAGCGATAACAAACGATAGAGAATGAGAACGATGGAGAGAGAAAAAGGAGTGAAAATAAATGAATAATAAAGCGTGACGGTAAAGAACTATCGAGGCAAAATGAAAGCTGGATTATCCTGGATGATGTGAATTTTGAGAAGAAACTGAGATGAAACAATAGAGAATAGAAATAATAATAGAAATGAAGAGAGTAAAAATAAATGAAAAATAAAACGTGATGGTAAGGAACTATCGAAAAAGGAAGATTAGCGCTGCAAACTTGTGGGTGATTTGAGTTTTGAGGAGCGAGTGAGAGGAAACGACAGAAAACGAGAGATAAAAAGGAAACTAAATTAATATATAACCCCGACGCTAAAGAACTGTAAAAAGAAGAACAAACACTGAATCACACTTCCTATAAACTTGTAGATGATTTGAGTTTAAATAAGCGACTGAAAGAAAACGAAAGAGAAAGTTAAAAATAAAGAAATAGGAGAGTCAAAATGAATAGCTGAATGATTTGAGTTTTATATATACAGAAGCGATTGGGGGGAAAATGATACCACTGGGAATGAAAAGAGCAAGCTAATGAGAGGATTAACGTATTATCTTGCGAGTCATATTCATAATAGGAGCTTGTTCTCTCTTAGCTCATATTTAACTTGGATTTTCATATTATATTTACGTGGGAGAAAAGTTAATAATGGCACACCTTGCTCACTATTAGCTCTTATTTACCTTGGATATTCATATTAGATTTTACGAGGGAGTGAAGTTAATTATTGTGTAGATCGTTCACTCTTAGCTCATATTTACCTTGGATATTCATATTAGATTTTACGAGGGAGTGAAGTTAATTAATGTGTAGTTTGTTCTCTCTTAGCTCATATTAACCTAGGATTTTCGTATAAGATTTTACGTGGAAGTGAGCTTAATAATAGAAGTAGTAGTAGTAGTAGTAGTATAAGTAGCGGGCTTTTTTTCTTTAATATTTTCTTTTTTTTACGCCCTTGAACTTTCTCCTTTGCTGTAAAAAGAAGTAGTAGTAGTAGTAGTAGTAGTAGTAGTAGTAGTAGTAGTAGTAGTAGTAGTAGTAGTAGTAGTAGTAGTAGTAGTAGTAGTAATAATAATAATAATAATAATAATAATAATAATAATAATAATAAGAAGAAGAAGAAGAAGAAGAAGAAGAAGAAGAAGAAGAAGAAGAAGAAGAAGAAGAAGAAGAAGAAGAAGAAGAAGAAGAAGAAGAAGAAGAAGAAGAAGAAGAAGAAGAAGAAGAAGAAGAAGAAGAGTTGATAATAGTACAGTTTGTTCCCTCTTAGCTCATTTACCTCGGAGCTTTACATTTTACAAGAGAGTGAAGTATATAATATCTTGTTTACTCTTAAGCTCTACCCTGGAATTTTATATTATATTATTTTCATCACCGAGATATATTAATTTTTATAAAACGATACATTATAACAGAATTCTGCGCAACTAACTATTACCATATATATTTTTTCGTGTAATCCTAATATACTGATGGAAAATACTTAGTGCCAAGCTGATCTTTTTGTACCGTAATACACACAAAAAAAAGTAGCAGCGTTTTATATATTTATTTTTTCACACAAAGGATTTTTATATTTTTTTTGTCACCTCGTGTAGTTGTGGGAAAATGTTTGAGCAAAATGGTGACAATGTGTTTTGTTTCCTGTCCCCACGCATGACCTGCTCAGACCTCCGACCTTTCTTTGTACGCCATGGCAAAGCTGTCCTCCTCCTCCTCCTCCTCCTCCTCCTCCTTCCTCTTCTACCCTCCTCCTCCTCCTCCTCAAACTCTTTATCTTTCATATTCTTCCTTTTTAACTGTATTCTCCTTCCTCTCCTTCCTTTACTCTTTGTCCTTTTCGCCTTCCACCTTAACATCCTTTTACACTATTACATTTTCCTTAGTTTTCCTCCTTCTCCTCCTCCTCCTCCTCCTCTTTTCTCTTCTCCTTCCTCTCCTTCCTTTACTCTTTGTCCTTTCCGTCTCCCACCTCCACGTTCACCTACGCTAATACGCTTTCCTTCCTCCTTTGTTTTCCTTCTCCTTCTCTTCCTTTCCTCTGCCCTTTTCCTCTTCTAGTTGTATTCTCTTTCATCTCCCTCTTTGGCCTTTTCGTGTCTACCTCCACGTCTACCTACACAAGTACGTTTTCTTTCCTCCTAGCTTTCCTTCTTCTACCTCCTCCTCCTTCTCCTCTTCTTCTTTCTTCTCCTTCCTCTTCTAGTTGTATTCTCTTTCATCTCCCTCCTTTACTCTTTGGCCTTTTCGCGTCTACCTCCACGTCTACCTACACAAGTACGTTTTCTTTCCTCCTAGCTTTCCTTCTTCTACCTCCTCCTCCTTCTCCTCTTCTTCTTTCTTCTCCTTCCTCTTCTAACTGTATTCGCTTTCCTCTCATTCTTTTACTCCTTGTTCTTTTCGTCTTCCAACTTAACACCCACCGGTTTTACTTTCTTCCTACTTTTTTCCTCCTCCTCTTCTTCCTTCTCCTCTTCTCCTTCCTCTCCTAATTGTCCTCATTTTCCTCTCCTTTTCCTATTACTTCTATTTTTCCTCTCCCATTCCACGTCCATCTGCACTATATTTTGTTCACCTTTCTTCTTTTCCTCCTCCTCTTCTTCCTTTTCCTCTTCTCCCTCCTCTCCTAATTGTCCTCGTTTTCCTCTCCTTTTCCTATTACTTCTCTTTTTCGTGTCCCACTCCACGTCCATCTGCACTATTATGTTCCCTTTTTTCCTACTTTTTCCTCCTCCTCCTCCTCCTCCTCCTCCTCCTCCTCCTCCTCCTTCCTCACTCTCCTAATTGCCCTCGCTTTCCTCACCTTTTTTTCCTCCTTGTCATTTCCGTCTTCCACTTCTGCATCACCCTTCAATGTTTTCCTCTTTCCCTCATTTTCCTCCTCCTTGCCTACCTTCCTTTTATTCCTAGTTTTCCTCCTCCTCTTTCTCCTCTCCTTTTATTTCTCCTTGCACTTTCCATCTTCGCCCTCGCCCACCTTTCTACCTTTCCTTTCCCTCCTCCCTCTTCTAATTGTCCTCCCTAACCTCTCCTCTTCTTCCTCCTTGTCCCTTCCGTCTTCCTCTTCCTCCTCTTTCTCCTTTCCCTCCTTTCTTTCTAACTGTCTTCGCTTTCCTCGCTGTCCTTTCTGTTTTCCACCTTATCCCCAACCTCTACCGTCTTCCTCTTCCTCCTCTTTCTCCTTTTCCTCCTTTTTTTTTCTAACTGTCTTCGCTTTCCTCGCTGTCCTCTCCGTTTCCCACCTCATCCTCAACCTCTAACACTCTCCTCTCCCCCTCGTTTTCCTCTTCGCCCACCTTCCCCGCCGCCGCCCACAGTATATAGCATTGTGCTGGCCATTACTTCCCCGCCGACGCCCTGTACATCTCCACAACGCACCGGGCGAGATTTATATTCATTCTTTATACCTGGGCGAGGTGACCTGTTCCGCGCCCCGCCATAAATCCGATTAAACCCAACACCTTCCTGCCTTCCGTCTCCAGGTTACACGTCTTGCCACTTTGCCTGCTCGCTCTCTCTCTCACACACTTTCACCCTCTGCCTCCTTCTCTCCCTCTCTCTCTCCTGTTTTCATAAGGTTATATTTCCTCTACACATTGCATCATTAATACTTAGGCAAGCTTTCTCCCTCCATGGCTTACTTTTTCTCTCTTCCACTCTGCCTCCTTCTCTTCCTCTCTCTCCTGTTTTCATAAGGTTATATTTCCTCTACACATTGCCTCATTAATTCTTAGGCAAGCTTTTTCCCTCCATGGCTCCCTTTTTCTCTCCTCCACTCTCTTTCTCTCCATCTCTCCCTCCTTCCCCCTCCCTCTCTCTCACCTGTTTTCATAAGGTTATATTTCCTCTACACACCTCCCTCTCTTCCTCCTTGTCTCCCTTTTCTCTCTCTCACTCTCTTTCCCTTCTTCTCTCCCCCTTCTTCCCTCCGCCCAGCTGTTTCCATAAGGTAATATTTCCTCTACACAGCTTCCTCACTAACACTTCTTACCTATAACCTTTGCCTCACCTCTGACCCAACGTCTCTCTCTCTCTCTCTCTCTCTCTCTCTCTCTCTCTCTCTCTCTCTCTCTCTCTCTCTCTCTCTCTCTCTCTCTCTCTCTCTCTCTCTCTCTCTCCTGTCCCTCGTTTGAACCCCGCTGCCTCCCTTCCCCACCTGTTTTCATAAGGTTATATTTCCTCGACACACCTGCCTCATTAACACCTGGGCCCTATAACCTCTGCCTCACCTTTGGCCCAACGCTCCTCTCTCTCTCCCTCTCTCCCTCCCGTCCCCAGTTCGACCCCCGCCCCCTCGCCACGCCCGGGCCAGCCTTCAGCCACGCCCCTGCAGCTCATAAAGATTAGGCGTTATTGGGTAACTAATTTATGACGATGTTGTTGGCGCCCTGCCCTGTTTCACACCGCTTCCCCGCAGGTAAATATGATTGTAATTATATTTCCCGACGTGTTATTCTCTCTCTCTCTCTCTCTCTCTCTCTCTCTCTCTCTCTCTCTCTCTCTCTCTCTCTCTGACCTGAGCGACCAAGGTTGTCTCGTGATTTTGATTTTTTTCTTTCTTCATTTTCAATCTCTCTCTCTCTCTCTCTCTCTCTCTCTCTCTCTCTCTCTCTGACCTGAGCGACCAAGGTTGTCTCGTGATTTTGATTTTTTCTTTCTTCATTTCAATCTCTCTCTCTCTCTCTTAAGCTCTAAAACGGTTAGTATGAATCTGTAGAGTACATTGTTAGTATGAATCTGAAGAGTACATCTCTCTCTCTCTCTCTCTCTCTCTCTCTCATGTAAATGCTCTAAATCATTATATTTTTCCGCGGCATTTAATTCCAGCTCGGCCGATACGATATATAAAAAAAAACGAACGATCACAATTCTATTTTTGAAAACCACACGTTCATCCCTTGTCCAGCTTTAAAACGACCCCCGATGAGGCTTTGAATGCACTCCGCTCCCTTAAAAAACAAATGTAAGTTCACTCTCTCTCCATTTCGCTTCAGTTCTCCCTCCCTCATTCACATCTTTTTTCCTAAACTACTCAAGGAAACAAAAATCATATTTTCACACGCATCAGGCTTCCATTCCGATACCTTTAAGAGCAAATATAAGTCCAGTTTCTCTCTACTTCTCGCTACTGTTCCTCCTTCGTTCACGCAATTTTTTTTTCATAAACTACTCAAGGAAACAAAATCAGATACTCAGGTCCCATTTTATATCCCTTAAAAAACAAATATGAGTCCAGTCTCTCACTATTACTGCTCTCTTCTGTTCGTTCTTCTTCGTTCACGCAAAAAAAAATTTCATAAACTACTCAAGGAAACAAAATCAGATACTCAGGTCCATATTCTTAAACGTATCAGACTTCCAATTCGATTCCTTAAAAAAACAATATAAGTCTAGTCTCCCTCTACTACTGCTCTCTTCTGTTCCTCCTCCTTCGTTCACGCAATATTCTTTTTCATAAACTACTCAAGGAAACAAAACCAGATACTCAGGTCCATATTCTTAAAGGTATCAGACTCCCATTTCGATCCCTTAAAAACAAGTATGTCCAGCCTTTCTCTACCTCTCGCCTCTGTTCCTCTTCCTTCGTTCACGCAATTTTTTTTTTTTTTCATAAACTACTCAAGGAAACAAAATCAGATACTCAGGTCCATATTCTTAAACGTATCAGACTTCCAATTCGATTCCTTAAAAAAACAATATAAGTCCAGTCTCCCTCTACTACTGCTCTCTTCTGTTCCTCTTCCTTCGTTCACGCAATAATTCTTTCGTAAAATACTCAAGGAAACAAAATCAGATACTCAAGTCCATATTCTTAAACGTATCAGACCACCATTTCGATCCCTTAAAACAAATATGTCCAGTCTTTCTCTACTTCTCGCTTCTGTTCCTCTTCCTTCGTTCATACATTAATTTTTTTTTTCATAAACTACTCAAGAAAACAAAATCAGATACTCAAGTCCATATTCTTAAACGTATCGGGCTCCTTTTTTTTCTTTTTTTTACATCAAAGGTCACGGCTCAAGGGCAACAAAAAGAGTACAAAAAAAAGAAAGCTCGCCCGACTATATTCCAAGACACAGATTAACCGGGTTCTCACGAGCGATTTTCCCGTTCAAGAAATAGACCTCGTGTAAAACTATCACTGGGAACATAAAACAGTCCATGAAAATTACGTCAACTATTCCGAGAGGCCTTATTTTTAAACGTATCTGGCTTCCATTACGGCTAATTCCCAAGGCCACGGAAAAGATTAACCGGGTGTGCGTGGGCGATTTTTATTTTGTGATTTTCTTCCATTTGATTTTTTTTTTTTTCTTCGGTAGTTTTGTAATTTTCTTCCATTTGAGCTTTTCTGTTGCCATCACGTTCAAGGTGTGCAGAAGCTGAATCTCTCTCTCTCTCTCTCTCTCTCTCTCTCTCTCTCTCTCTCTCTCTCTCTCTTACAAACACACACTCTATATTTGTTTCTTTCTCTCTTTCTTGCTTTTTATATATTTATCCATAACTAAACTAATTTGACATAACACAATTCGAAATAAAAGTCTGATACGTTTAAGAATATGGACCTAAGTATCTGATTTTGTTTCGTTGAGTAGTTTATGAAAAAAAAATACTGCGTGAACGAAAGAGGAGGAACAAGAGAGGAAAGTAGTAGTAGAGATAGACTGGACTAATACGTATTTGTTTTTAAAGGGATCGAAATGGGAGTCTGATACGTTTAAGAATATGGACATGAGTACCTGATTTTGTTTCCTTGAGTAGTTTATAAAAAAATATATTACTCTCTCTCTCTCTAGCTATCTCTCTAACTATCACCAGCATCACAAACCAGTCCGTGAAAAGCCCAACAACTTCTACGAGAGGCTTTTTAAACAAGTGGACTGAGGTGCCGCTACTTAAGAATTCGAGCTTCAGTTTTCTCGTATATTTATTCAACAGACTGACGAAACGGTGTTGGTTGTGCATCATCAGCTGGTTGCGGCAGGATTCGAACCCCGGTCACTTGAATCATCACATCTGCGCGCTGACCACTCCGCCACCACCACCCTATTGTAAGGAGTGAATAGCTATGTAAATTGATGTAAATCTCTCTCTCTCTCTCTCTCTCTCTCTCTCTCTCTCTCTCTCTCTCTCTCTCTCTCTCTCTGAGTGTGTGTGTGTGTGTGTGTGTGTGTGTGTGTGTGTGTGTGTTCCTTTTATCCAATTTACCATACCATTCATCCTCTCTCTCTCTCTCTCTCTCTCTCTCTCTCTCTCTCTCTCTCTCTCTCTCCCTTCCCTATCTTTCTTCACTGTCATTCCTTTTTGTTCTCTCTTCTCTCCCCCATTCTCTCTCTCTCTTCTCCTCGCTTCCGCTCCTCCTCCCTCGTTCACACATTATACTTTCTCTTTTATTTTTTATTCTCCACTTCCTTTTTCATCCTCGGTCCCCTTTGAGTCTCGCTTTTCTCCGCGTCTTTTGTGGTTCAGCATCATCAAGGTTTCCCCATTCTCTCTTTCTTTCCTTTTATTTATTCTTCCCTTTCGCTGCGTGTTTTATTGTTGCTGTTGTTTTCGTCTCTCTGGGTTTTCTTTTTTTTCTTTCTATTTTTTCCGTTTCGTCCTTCTTTTATTTTTGTTTCGCTTTTGGTTAGATTCCCTGTTTAAAGCTTTTATTTGTTTTTGTTTTGTTTTGTTTCTGCTCTTTCTACACGTTTTCTTTTATCTTTTATCTCATTCATCCCCTTTTCCGTTTTCATTTCTCGATACTTATTTTTTTTCTCTTATTCCTCTTCCTTTGCAATCTATCTTCGCTCCTATCTGCTTAAAATTTACATGCGTCCTTCAATCCGTCTTCTTCCACGTCCTCCCACTCTTCCAACCTCCTATTCATGCCTCCTCCTCCTCCTCCTCCTCCTCCTCCATCTCCTCCTCCTCCTTCTCCTCCTTCTCCTCCTCTGTGAGGAGATTTTTTGGTAAGCAGTTTGTTCGCAGATGGTCAAAAAGTTTTGCTAATTTTCCTTAACTACATTGTAGTTTTTCTATACTACATGGTATTCTTCCTTTTTGTGCCAGCCTCGGCTGGAGGGACTGGTGGGAGGGGAGGAGCCTTCACTTTTGCAGTCTTGTGTCTCTGATTCGTAGATTAGAGTAGATAGTAGCAACAACAAACAGCCTAGTTAGGACCAAGAAGTCTGTTACTCTTTGCTTTTCCATTGTACTCATTTGTACTCCTCCTCCCTCAGCGTCAAGAGGGAGGCGCGGCGGGGCATGAGGGAAGGTCCTAATCCAATGCTTCCTTTACCGCATATCTCCCTTTTCCTTTAATTAACTTACTCTTTTGCTTCCTCCGTTCTTCCTGTCTGTTAGTGCCTTTTCCTCCTCCTCCTCCTCCTCCTCCTCCTCCTCCTCCTTTACCTCCTTCCTCCTTCCTCTCCTTTACTTTCTTCTTCCTCCTGTAGGTTTGTGTTTCTTCTTCTGTTCCTTTTTCCTCCTCTTCCTTCTCTAGCTCTGCATCCTCCATCCTATTCTCTTCCTTTACCTTTCTCCTCCTCCTCCACCTCCTACTCCTCCTCCTCCTCCTCCTCTTTCATACATTTCTTCTTTTTGCAGTGCAATGTTTGTCTGTCTTACCAACGGGGCACGCGATCCAAGGGGGAGAAAGCGGTGAGGAAAGGAAGGAGATTATATTTTTTTAAGTAGTAGTAGTGGTTGTAGTAGTAGTAGTAGTAGTAGTAGTAGTAGTAGTAGTAGTAGTAGTAGTAGTAGTAGTAGCAGCAGCAGCAGCAGTAGCAGTAGTAGTAGGAGGAGGAAAATTGAATAAGAATAAAGAGAAAAGGATATGTATGCTCTCTCTCTCTCTCTCTCTCTCTCTCTCTCTCTCTCTCTCTCTCTCTCTCTCTCTCTCTCTCTCTCTCTCTCTCTCTCTCTCTTTTTCTTTTTTTTCTTTTTTATTTAAACAAAATTTTACAAAAAAAGGAGGCTTAAAATTACACTTTTTAGGTATAGTTATTCTAAGAGCCTGCGTATGGGACAAATTGAATTGTCGAATGTTTGAAACATACAATCATACAAATACAAAATACGAAAAAGTAAAGAAAAACATGTAAAAACAATATGGAATAATGTCAGTTTGTCACTTTATATTTATAGTTTATAGCACTAGCGCACTTGGGTGTCCCTCACGCCACCTGTGAGCAGCCAGCTTCACCTGCTGCGTGCTCATGTTCTCCACTTGGGGAGTGGCTGCCGTGAACATGTTCCACAGGCGTGTGGTCCTGGCTGTATATGTGCGCTGGTGCTGCCTGGAGTGTGATCGAGGCACCTCCACGAGCTGGTCACCAGAGAGTGTAGTCCGGGTGAACCTCTGAGCAGCGCGTGGAGGGAGCCTCAAGCTGCTGAGGTGGGGAATCCCCTGCACCTGGGCATTGTGACACACCACCAGTGCTAAGACATCACGGCGGTGCTCCAGCGATGTCACAGTGGCAGACGACTCCTCCAGGTGCTCGCTGGCCTCCACCAGACGCAGTGCTCGTCGCTGCACTGCGTCGAGCCTCTGCATGTGGGTGGCAGCACTTGCCATCCAGCACAGGGCACCGTACTCCAGATACGGACGTATCTGTGCCTTGAAGAGAGTGAGGATGCCCCGTGGGTCGAGGGATCCCGCTACTCTTCGCAGGGCAGAGACTCGCAGGGAGGCCTGGCGGGCAACAGCTCGGACGTGGAGGTCGAAGTGCAGGCTTTGGTCCACAGTCACTCCCAGGACCTTGATGTGGCCCTGGAGGGGCAGACTCTGCAAGACCTGCGAATCTTAGATTACTCTCTCTCTCTCTCTCTCTCTCTCTCTCTCTCTCTCTCTCTCTCTCTCTCTCTCTCTCTCTCTCGTCGTTACTTGATCAAAACAAACGAGGTGAGAGAGAGAGAGAGAGAGAGAGAGAGAGAGAGAAAGATTCGCAGGTCTTGCTAAGGTGGTCGTTTAGACAAGTCCTTATATAACGGATCTAACCATATATATATATATATATATATATATATATATATATATATATATATATATATATATATATATATATATATATATATATATATATATATATATATATATATATATATATATATATATATATATATATATATATATATATATATATATATATATATATATATATATATATATATATATATATATATATATATATATATATATATATATATATATATATATAATAAGTTCGCGGATGTATGCATTTATGTATGTAGGTATGCACATATATCTCTTTCTCTGACTTGCACTTCATCTATTAATTTGAAATTCAACTTTTTTATTTGAACTTCAACTTTTTTAATTTCAAATTCGACTTTTCTAATTGGAATTTCAACTATTTTAATTTGAAATTCAACTTTTTAAATTTGAATTTCAACTTATTCAATTTTAAATTCAGCTTTTTTTAATTTAAAATTTCAACTTTTCTAATTTGAATTTCAACTTTTTTTATTTGAACTTCAAGTTTTTAAATTTTATATTCAACTTTTTTAACTTGAAATTCAACTTTTTCAATTTGAAATTCAACTTTTTAATTTGAGGGTGAAAAGGTGTAGAGTACTGTGTACAGTTTTGGTCTCCCTATTACAGAAAAGACGTAGAAAAGTTAGAACGGGTTTAACGGAGAGTAACAAAAATGATTCCTAGATTGAGAAATTTATCTTATGAACAAAGGCTTAAAGAAGTAAATTTATTCAGCCTATCAAAACGAAGAATGCGAGGCGATCTAATAGAAGTGTTTAAAATGTTTAAAGGATTCAGTGATATTAATGCGGAAGATTACTTTACAATTGATCTATCAAATAGAACAAGAAGAAATCACAATCTCAAGATAAGTGGTAAAAGATTCTCGTCGCACGAAGCCAAACACTTCAATTGAGTCGTTAATGTCTTGAATTCTCTACCCTGTGATGTCGTTGATAGTACAACAGCTACGGCCTTCAAGAATAGATTAGACAAGTATTTTGATCCAACCAGCAGCTGAGATATTACTCATTGTCGCAACAACGTTAAGTTCTTTCGAATACTGGTATCCTTGTCCGTTTTTATCGCCCGGTTAGTGGTAGCAGTAATGGTAGTTCTTTCCTCTTTCCTACATAATTTCCATGCAGTCTTTCCATGCTGCATGTTTTTTTTTCCTTTCCTGCCAGCTTTGGCTGGAGGGATGAGGGGTGGGGAGTAGTCTTCGTCTTTGCAGTCCTTCATCTTCCACCTTTGATTATATAGTTAGTGTAGCTTGTCACAAACAGCCTCGTAAGGACCAGCAGGTCTGCTGTTGTTTGTTCTTCCTATGTGTTTCTTTGAGTGTCTCTAATCTTCTATCCACACCTCCTCCTCCTCCTCCTCCTTTTCAGAAAGCGTTTGATAAATTTCCTCACGTTAGACTTATTTCTAAACTGCGTTCCCACGGTATTAACGACCATCTATGTGCGTGGATTCATGACTGGCTCACCGACAGAGAACAGCGTGTAGTTCTTAATGGTGAAGCATCGGATTGGCAACCCGTCACCAGTGGCGTGCCCCAAGGTTCGGTTCTGGGGCCAACACTATTCATAATTTACGTGAACGACTTAGAAATTGATATTCTATCAAAAGTAGCCAAATTCGCCGACGACACCAAATTAGGAGGTACGGTAATGAACAGTCAAAGTTGCGAAAAGATTCAATCAGACTTAATAAGACTTGCCGACTGGAGCGAAAAATGGCAAATGAGTTTTAACATAGATAAATGTAAAGTAATGCACATAGGTGAAAAAAATCCTAACTTTAAATATCAGATTCAAGGACATGAGCTCAACGAAGTAAAACAAGAAAAAGATCTTGGTGTAATTATCAGTAACACTCTTAAAATGAGTGATCAATGTTCTGCAGCGAGTTAAAAAGCCAATATGATGTTGGGATTAATCTCAAGAAACTTTGATTATAAATCACCCGAACTTATGAAGAGATTACATTTAGCATTTGTAAGACCACACCTAGAATACGTCGTTCACTTCTGGTCACCGAACTATATCAAAGATCAAGTGTTGCTAGAAAGGATACAGCGACGAGCAACCAAACAAATTCCAGCGCTCCGAAACTTGCCATATGACGAGCGTTTAAAGCGTCTAGATATGTTTTCCCTAAAAAAGCGAAGGATAAGAAGGGACTTAATTGAAGTGTTCAAAATCCTTAATGGATTCGACAACATTAATCCAGATAGTCTATTTCAGAGAGACACCAACACAATAACACGCAGCAACGGTATGCAGTTAAAGGGAAACCGATGTAACACATTGATGCGCAAAAGTTTTTTTCAATAATAGAGTTGTCGATCACTGGAATAGACTCCCACCGTCAGTAGTTAGCGCACAGAGTATCAATAGCTTTAAGTCTTCATTGGATAAGCACTTCAGGGATATAAGATTATGCTGACCCTTCTTCGCATGTTTTCAGACAGATTGCAGCAAGACGTCAACCTAAATTCATATTATTCTCCCCCACAACCTAGATTGCAAGTAGCGAAAGTCAACAATAGAGTAAAGCAACAGTTAATGTCCGCATGACAGGTGGAGTGAGGTGTGGGTGCAGTAAGGTGACAGGTTACTGGTGCCGTGCCTAGTACCGCCGGTAAAACGAGGATCAAGCCTCCCCTGTGCCCCTGAAGCTACACCTCACCCATCTTGAGTATTAGGGGGGATCCTGAGGCTGCCCTGTGCAGGCCACTCGTCCTCTTCCATTCTCCTTGTGTTTCTGTGTTCTTATGTTCTTATGTAATGAACTCATATTTCCCCACAGCTTAGGTTACCAGTAGTGTAAGTTAAGGGTAGTAATTTCCTCTTATTTCTCTCTTTACTGTAAAATTTCCATGTCCCTTTCTTCCTTAAAGGTACATGGTGTTCTCTTCTAACTATTTCCTGCCGGCACGTTGCCGGAGGGAGAGGTGGGTGGGGAGGAGCCTTAATCTATTCTGTCCTGTTCTACCACACGTAGATTACTAGTAGTAGCGGTAGTAAACAGACACCCTCGCCATAGACCGATAGGTCTTCTGGTGTCTGTTCTTCCTATGTATTCCTATGTATTCCTCCTCCTCCTCTATATCATTCAAAGCAATCCATACACCACCTGAGATCAAGGAGAGATGCAAATGGTACTGACATGCTGTAGTAGTAGTAGTAGTGGTGGTAGTAGTAGTAGTAGTAGTAGTAGTAGTAGTAGTAGTAGTAGTAGTAGTAGTAGTAGTAGTAGTAGTGGTGGTGGTGGTGGTGGTGGTAGTAGTAGTAGTATAGTAGTAGTAATAGTAGTAGTAGTAGTAGTAGTAGTAGTAGTAGTAGTAGTAGTAGTAGTAGTAGTAGTAGTAGTAGTAGTGGTGGTAGTAGTAGTAGTAGTAGTAGTAGTAGTAGTAATAGTAGTAGTAGTAGTAGTAGTAGTAGTAGTAGTAGTAGTAGTAGTAGTAGTAGTAGTAGTAGTAGTAGTAGTAGTAGTAGTAGTAGTAGTAGTAGTGGTGGTGGTGGTGGTGGTAGTAGGATAAGGATTATGATAAGGGATATGTCGGGAGGACAAAAGATATATTATGTGCTAGTAACGACAGTAGTAGTAGTAGTAGTAGTAGTAGTAGTAGTAGTAGTAGTAGTAGTGGTGGTGGTGGTGGTGGTGGTAGTAGGATAAGGATTATGATAAGGGATATGTTGGGAGGGCAAAAGATATATTATGTGCTAGTAACGACAGTAGTAGTAGTAGTAGTAGTAGTAGTAGTAGTAATCGTTGTTGTTGTTTTTGTATCAAGATAGAGGTGTCCATGCTAGAACTAGCTGACGGTTGTAGGATTTTTTTTCAGCCTTCCGTCAAAAATATTACAGGAGGGAGGAATTTAAACTGGGAATGTCCATCAGTTAGAGAGGCTCTGCTTGGCGCGTGTCCGAAACATTATTCCATCACCATCAAACTCAATGAAAAATGTAAATACGCGAATAAATAAACAAACTGTATGTATACGTGTTCCGATGCACTCCACACACACACACACACACACACACACACACACACACACACATGATGATACACGTTCGTTCGTTCGTTCGTTCGTTCTCTCTCTCTCTCTCTCTCTCTCTCTCTCTCTCTCTCTCTCTCTCTCTCTCTCTCTCTCTCTCTCTCTCTCTTTCTTTCTTTCTTTCTTTCTTTCATGCTTGCTTGCTTGCTTGTTTACTCTCTCTCTCTCTCTCTCTCTCTCTCTCTCTCTCTCTCTCTCTCTCTCTCTCTCTCTCTCTCTTCCCCTCCGTGCTGCCCCCTGGTGACGGCGCTTTGTACTTCATTTCCTACTTCGATGTCGGAAATAAATAAAAATAAAAAAATCCAATTAATATCAACACCGAAATCCTTCTTCCTTAATGGAGCGTTCAATCACCTCACTTCTCTCTCACTTCAGTCCAATTAATTACTCGAATATAATATGAGCTCGGAAATAAAAGGGTGCTCTCTCTCTCTCTCTCTCTCTCTCTCTCTCTCTCTCTCTCTCTCTCTCTCTCTCTCTCTCTCCTTCTTTCCTTCTCTCTTACTTTCCTTGTTTCTTCCTTTTTCTCTCGCTTGCTTGCTTGCTTGTTTACTCTCTCTCTCTCTCTCTCTCTCTCTCTCTCTCTCTCTCTCTCTCTCTCTCTCTCTCTCTCTCTCTCTCTCTCTATCTCTCTCTCTCTCTCTCTCTCTCTCTCTCTCTCTCTCTCTCTCTCTCTCTCTCTCTCTCTCTCTCTCTCTCTCTCTCTCTCTCTCTCTCTCTCTCTCTCTCTCCTTCTTTCCTTCTCTCTTACTTTCCTTGTTTCTTCCTTTTTCTCTCTCTCTCTCTCTCTCTCTCTCTCTCTCTCTCTCTCTCTCTCTCTCTCTCTCTCTCTCTCTCTCTCTCTCTCTCTCTCTCTCTCTCTCCTCTCTCATTCTTCCATTCTCCTTCCTTCCTTCCCTCTTTCATTCCTTTCTCTTTCTCTCCTCGCCACCACTGATCATCGTTCTCCTTGCTATTTTTACCTCTTGTCATATTTTCATGACTCAATTTTACATTATCGTTTTCCTCCTGCATTTTATCATTGATTTTCTTTTTCTGTTTCTGTCATGATTTCCTCTCCCTCCTCGTCGTCACCATCGTCATTTTTTCTCCCCTCTCCTCCTCCTCCTCCTCCTCCTCCTCCTCCTCCTCCTTTTCAGCCGTATCTTTTCCCTCCAGTGCACAACGTTCTGCTCGCCAAGATTTACCTTTTGTATCACAGCATTTAATTCATTTCTCAAGCTTTAGGGAATTAAACCTAATGTGACTTCGAACTATTATAGCTTCCTCATCGTCATCATCATCCTCTTCAACCATCTCTTTTACTAACTAAGATTTACTGTTAATTTCACAGCGTTTAATTCATTTCTCAAACTTTAGGAAATTAAACTAAATGTGACTTCGAACTATTGCAACCTCATCCTCCTTTTCTCCTTCCATCTCCTATTTTACCTCCTCAAGTGCACAACATTTAGCTCCCCAAGATTTACCATATACATCACAGCATTTAATTTATTTCTCAAACTTTAGGAAATTAAACGAAATGTGACTTACGAGTATAACTATTGCAACCTCCTCCTTCTCCTCCTCCTGCTCCTCCTCCTCCTCTTCAACTATCTCTTTTACTAACCAAGATTTACTATTTATATCACAGCATTTAATTCATTTCTCAAACTTTAGGAAATTAAACGAAATGTGACTTAAGAGTATAACTATTGCAACCTCCTCCTTCTCCTCTTCCTGCTCCTCCTCCTCCTCTTCAACTGTCTCTTTTACTAACCAAGATTTACTATTTATATCACAGTGTTTAATTCATTTCTCAAACTTCAGAGAATTAAACAAAATGTGACTTAAGAGTAGAATTATTGCAACCTCCTCCTTCTCCTCCTCCTGCTCCTCCTCCTCTTCAACTATCTATTTTACTAACCAAGATCTACTATTTATATCACAGTGTTTAATTCACTTCTCAAACTCTAGGAAATCAAACAAAATGTGACTTCGAACTATTGCAACCTCCTCCTTCTCCTCCTCCTGCTGCTCTCCCTCCTCCTCTTTAACCATCTTTTTTACTAACCAAGATTTACTATTTATATCACAGCATTTAATTCATTTCTCAAACTTTAGGAAATTAAACAAAATGTGACTTAAGAGTAGAACTATTGCAACCTCCTCCTTCTCCTCCTCCTGCTCCTCCTCCTCTTCAACTATCTCTTTTACTAGCCAAGATTCATTCCTCAAACTTCAGAACATTAAAACAAAATGTGACTGCGCACTATTTCACAAGGTATGTCGTTAGGTGTGGGTTGTTGTTTTTTTCGCTCTCTGGGAAAGGAAGGGTTCAGGTGACAAACGAGGACATACACACGAAAAAGATTCATAACTTTTGCATGTTGGTAAATGGTGAAGCTTCAGTCCTACTACGACATTTTCGAATACGAGGGATTTAACAAAGGTCGTTATTGGCCACGTAAATTATGTTAGGATGGATGCGTTTGAAGATGACTGACGTGTATCACTAGAAATGCAATAACCAATAACAGAAACCCACACTATGAACATATATAAACAAAGACGCGAATAATAATAAATCAAAAGGGGAGAAATACTTTGGGGTCATTTTGCCTTCATAAGTTCATACGAGTCTATTTTTTTGTTTTGTTTTTTACATCAATAACACAAACGCACACTATAAGTATATAAAAAAAAAAAACGTGAATAATAATAAATCAAAACGAGAGAAATATTTAAGGATCATCCTACCTTCATACGAGTCTTTTTTTTTTTCTTTTTTTTTTTGTGTGTGTGTTTCATTAAAGGGGGCAGCTCAAGGGAAAAACAAAACAAAATACCAACAAAAGAAAAGCCCGCTAAACACTGCTCCGACAAAGGAAAAAAGAACAAAAGACCAGAAGAGAGGTCAGTTTCGAGTGGAAGAGGTCAATTTCGGGTGGCATATACTCACTATTCTTCTTTCCTAAATATATTAATACTGTATTTTCCAACCACTGCATCATCCGCCTGGCGTTTTGAAATTCTGGAGGGGAGACGAGAGTTAACTAATATGGCTTCCTATCATAATATTTTCCCTTACCATCAATTTCTCTTCCTCCACAGTTACTCTTTTCTTCTCTAAATATTCTTCACAGCGTAATTTCATCGCATTGTTTACTCCGTCGAAGGGAAGGGAAGATTTAACTAATATGGCTTCCTATCATAATATTTTCCCTCACCATCAAATATTCTTCTCTCTCCACTCACTTTTCTTCTCCTCTATAACTATTCCTCAAAGCGTAACTTCATCGCATTGTTTACTCCGTCGAAGGGAAGGGAAGATTTAACTAATATGGCTCCCTATCATAACATTTTCCTTCACCATCAAATATTCTTCTTTCTCCACACTCACTTTTCTTCTCCTCTATAACTATTCCTCAAAGCGTCATTCCATCGCATTGTTTACTCCGTCGAAGGGAAGGAAAGATTTAACTAATATGGCTTCCTATCATAACATTTTCCTTCACCACCAATTCCTTTCCCTCCACACTCTTCTATAGCTATTCCTCACATTGTTTACTCCATCCACCCATCCATCTCTCCACCTGTCAACCCTCCACTCTTTCCCTCCATTCATCTCCATTACAATCTGCCGTTTCTCCTCCACACTCATTAACTAAAAGCATCTTCCTCATCACTCTCAATATCACTCACTCATTCACAATCACATCACACTGTTCACTATCGTATTCACTCTCGTATTTCCCCGTGCATCATCACTCTAGCGTATCCTTCATCTGTCTGTCTGTGTTCCTGTCTGTCATACCCTTCCCTTTACTCAGCATCCTTCTCCTCCCACGGTCTTCTCATCTCGCGTTCATTCTCTCGGTTCGTATTTCACTCTCTGTTCGCCCCAAGATGTCATTTTTTTTGCTTGGTGTGGTGATAATGTCTGTAAGTAAATAGCTTGACAAGGAAACGCCAAAGGGAACACAGAGGGAGGTAGAAAAAAGGAGAGAGAGAGAGAGAGAGAGAGAGAGAGAGAGAGAGAGAGAGAGAGAGAGAGAGAGAGAGAGAGAGAGAGAGAGAGAGAGAGAGAGAGAGAGAGAGAGAGAGAGAGAGAGAGAGAGAGAGAGAGAGAGAGAGTGCGTGTCAATATCCATTACAGGCTGTTTACTGTAACCTGCAGCAATACGTAAATGTGCTCTGGGTTTTTTATTTACTCTCTCTCTCTCTCTCTCTCTCTCTCTCTCGGTTGTTCATTCAGCTATCACGACCCACGCTTTTCCTCATCACATAATAAACACACACACACACACACACACACTAAAGAAGCAGGTAACACAGCCAGGTAAACTCTCCCTCACCTCACCTGCCCTAGGCTCGTCGCCATGGCAACCGTGGCATCCTCCTCCTCTCCTAGTGTCGAGAGAGAGAGAGAGAGAGAGAGAGAGAGAGAGAGAGAGAGAGAGAGAGAGAGAGAGAGAGAGAGAGAGAGAGAGAGAGAGAGAGAGAGAGAGAGAATTACGTATTCATCTATCTATTTACGTATTTATATCAATATTTATACATCTAACTATAAAAATATAATACATTAAAAGTCAACAATACATTTATACAACTATCTATCTGACCTAAAACAAAACTCTCCGGTCTCAGTGGTCAGTGTTCACAAAACTCAAGTATATTTATTTAACTAGCGAGAACTTTCCATATTTATACAGCTAACTAATACACTATAATCAACAATTCATATTTACAAGTATCTATCAGCGATAAACTCAGAACTCTCCGGATCTCAGTAGCCAGCGTGCACAAAATTCGCGTCTATAATATTATCTAGCGGTAACTTTCCATATGCTCCTCCGCGTCCCCCCCACGTACTCCCGTGTGCCGTGCGTGGTGGCATAACTTTCAACGCGGACACGGACGCGGACACGGACGCGGACACGGACGCGAACACGGACACGGGCGGTCAGCATTAATCAATACTTTGTTGTAGGCGGTATACATTTACATTCCTCCATTTTTGCGTTCGCTATTTACTTATCCTTTGTGTTTGTTTGTCATAGCTTTCGTTTGTGTTTGCATGGCGCGCGCGCGCGCGTGTGTGTGTGTGTGTGTGTGTGTGTGTGTGTGTGTAAACAAAGCACTATGGGTACAGGTAAAGGTAATTAATTGCCTCGACACATGAGAGAGAGAGAGAGAGAGAGAGAGAGAGAGAGAGAGAGAGAGAGAGAGAGAGAGAGAGAGAGAAAGAGGAGAGAGAGAGAGAGAGGGGGGGGGGTGGGGGGGGGAGACTCACTATTATACTTCACCGTACAAAACACAAGCACCAGAAATCGTACACATATATATTTTTTCCCATCAATTGTCCTTCTCACCCTCACCGGCCAGCCAGCGACCTCTTTCCGCTCGAACACTCGCGTCTAACAGCGCCGTGTGTCTGCCAAACGCTGCCGGCAAGGTAAACAGTTTGGCCAAAATTCCCTAAAAAAAAAAAAGCACACCGCCGAACTTTCCTTGCCCATCACCTGGCGCACCTGAGTGGCCCTCCCTCCCTTGGGTATATATGCATAAAATAAATTAAGCAAAAACGAAAAATAAACGCTGCCGCCACTCTGCTGCTACCCGTATTTGGCGTAGGGAATGGTTCTGCTGTTTTAATATTCCATCTTTTGAGGGAGAAGTTCACCTCACCGGCGCTGCACACAATATGTATTCGGTGAGAGGAAATTTCAAGCCATCCGGGCAGCACACTGTCCCCTTTGAATACGAGATTTCCTTAAAATATCAATGTGACGGCAAGCGTGGTGCCTCCCTGCTTGTGCTTCATGTCCCTTGCTCACCTTGGCCGCCGCTCACACCCTAAACCAAGGTCGGTATTCTTAAACGCCTCCACCTCTTACATCAATCTCTTCTGAAGGCCGAAAAAGAGGTTAAACGCGTCCTCAAGAGCGTTTCTTTGCCTTCATGTTGCAGAAACTTTGCCACACTACCACCAGGGCCATAAAACTACCCATGGATATGCCCACAAATCCTACAGAAGCCTTGTTAAATGTGTGGGTTTGGGCGACGAAAGGTTAAAGAAATGACCGTAAACTTTCCCTAGACGAGTGAGTTGTGGTGACTGGAATTCTAGACCCATATTCTTCAACATTCCGGCGCCCCGGCACACGTTTGACACGGATTTCGTACGAGTTGTGGGCATTTCCAGCGGCAGTTTCATGACCCTGGTGCAACGTTGCCGGCTTGTCTTACTCAGCCTCTTATATTTACGGACTTTCGACACAAAAACTGTCTCGTGGACCCTAATAAGGAGATTCACTTATAATTACCGTTAAAGTAGTTAATTCCTGATGTTTCTTGGCAATAGTTAGGCGTCAGAAACCGGTAAATACTATGCTCTGAGTACGATAATCTAGCAACGGTGCCCTGGTGGTAGTTTAACCCTTCATCCGTATCGAGAACCTAAAAGGAGGCTCATGACAACCCGATTAATTTCCCTTCCGGCCTTTGCTAATAGATGTGAGAGAAGAAAGTGTGAGAATATATCAACCCTACTCTCCTTCGGTCTCTGCATCAGGCTATCGGGGTTTGACTGTGCACTTGTACCGCGAGAAATGTTATACTAGACGGCTAAAAAGTAAAGGTAAAGGTTAAGTTGGGAGTGTATGCTATTGCTGCGCGTGGCGGCGGTGCTCGTCTCCGTCCCGCTGGCCCAGTTCGAGAGCTAAAATATGTAGGTAGTGGAATGTTTTGTTTTGGCCACCGCTCGTTCGCTTTACCTTTTCACGTTT
This sequence comes from Eriocheir sinensis, assembly GCF_024679095.1. Classification (NCBI taxonomy): domain Eukaryota; kingdom Metazoa; phylum Arthropoda; class Malacostraca; order Decapoda; family Varunidae; genus Eriocheir; species Eriocheir sinensis. Next base: position 5,308,674 of record NC_066546.1, on the reverse strand, counting down.
CCCTTTTACCTGTGGAAGCGTGTCCGTACGTCCCTCCCCTTCCGACACACACACACACACACACACACACACACACACACACACACCAAACCCGAAATATTAAAACAAAAACTTTTTTTATATATTTTGCGTCGAAAAATGCACAGCCGCAAACGAGAGTAAAAACTAATAAATGATAGAGAAAAAATAATTACCAGATTTAAAATAATATAATAGATGCAGAGTCTTGTTGGTCATTTGATAACTTTACACTTATAATTAGTGATAAAACACCTGGTCTGGGTCATAGGGTCTGTGTGAGCTAATTTAATCATCCTCTCTCTCTCTCTCTCTCTCTCTCTCTCTCTCTCTCTCTCTCTCTCTCTCTCTCTCTCTCTCTCTCTCTCTTGGTCTAGCCGGGCCAACAAAACCTTTCCTGGGGCCATATTCTTATACATTTCGGCGCCCAAGCACATACATTTGACAAGGCTTTCGTAGGAGTTGTGGGCATTACCAGGAATAGTTTAAAGACCCTGGTGGTAGCTTGACCCATCTGCTGCACCATGAACCTAAAAAGTCATTAGAACCCGACTCATTTCCTTTCTGGCCTTTGGAAATTGTTGATGTGAGAGGCGGAAGCGTCTGAGAATACAGACGTCGTACCCAATCCATCTGGCAGCGGCCCACCTTCCCTCACTCCGCCGCCACGCATAACGCAACACTCAGCTGACCTTAAAGAAATACTCACTTGTATTATTAAACGTTTGTGGCTCTTGTTACGAACGTTTTTCAAGGCCAGAGAGGAGCTATGTCGAGTTGTCATGAGTGCTTTCTACCTACACGGTGCAGATACCTTGCAAAACTACCGCCAGGCTCAGGAAACCACCCATGGAAACCACAATAATGTCTGCGAGAGCCTTATGAAATAGATGGAGTAATGCTTGGAAGAGTCAGATAATATGGACCATTGTGTTGTGGGAGAGAGAAGCCTTCCAAAACTACCGCCAGGCTCAGGAAACCACCCATGGAAACCGTGATAACGTCTGCAAGAGCCTTTTGAAGTAGATCGAGTAATGCTTGGAAGAGTCAGATAATATGGACCATTGTGTTGTGGGCGAGAGAAGCCTTCCAAAACTACCGCCAGGCTCAGGAAACCACCCATGGAAACCGCGATAACGTCTGCGACACCCTTTTGAAATAGATGGAGTAATGCTTGGAAGTGATTGATAATGTGGACCATTGTGTTGTGGGCGAGAAAAGCCTTCCAAAACTACCTTCAGGCTTAGGAAACCACCCATGGAAACCGCGATAACGTCTGCAAGAGCCTTTATAAATAGATGGAGCAATGCTTGGAAGAGTTTGATAATATGGACCATTGTGTTGTGGGAGAGAGAAGCCTTCCAAAACTACCGCCAGACTCAGGAAACCACCCACTAAAACCCAGGCAACTACGAGAGCCTTTTAAAATTGATGGACTAAGTCTTCGAAGTTTGATAATATGGACCATTGGGTTGTGGCCGAGAGGAGACGGAAGGCGAGGAAGATAAGTGAATATTTCCGTAATTAATGATCCGAATAAGCGTCTAGAATAATAAAAAATAGATGCGTCCTCCTACAATTTGTCATGAAAACTGCCAAAAACTCGGGAATTTATTTTCTAAGCGGCGATCAGGCACTCGTGGCGGTGTCAAAAAGTGATTTATGGGACTGGAAATTGATATGCGAGAATTCGATGCTACAGAAAAGGTTTTGGAAATAATGTTGTTTACAGTAATTCGTTCCCGTCATGAAACTTGAGAGAGAGAGAGAGAGAGAGAGAGAGAGAGAGAGAGAGAGAGAGAGAGAGAGAGAGAGAGAGAGAGAGAGATTGATTGGGCCCCTCTTACTATTTTTTATAAGTTTTTATTCTTATTTTTATCTGCTCATATCCAAAATCCCTTCCTCCATCCTAATCTCTCTCTCTCTCTCTCTCTCTCTCTCTCTCTCTCTCTCTCTCCACACTAGAGCCTAAGCCAACGTCAGAGTAAAGAGGAGCAACGACGCCATAAACTTATCAAGCTGCTTCGTGACCCTTCCCACCGCCACCATCACCACCACCACCACCACCATCACCATCACCACCGCCCCCATCACCACCACCACCATCACCACCGCCGCCATCACCACCACCACCATCACACAACAAAGACGCCACCTGAAGAGAAACTTGCACAATAGACATCAAACACAACCCGCGTAGCTCATAACACATGCGGTGATGTATTTTCGAAGAGGTATTTCTTGTATTAGTGATTTACCAGGTTAGGAAATGTTAGGCAATGGGAGATTTTTGATGCGAGCGAAAAGTTTTGGTTCCACACACTAAACGCAGCCTCAGTAGTCTTCAGCAGATCAAGGCCAAGGCAGCCAGGTTCCTTAGACACAATCACATTCCGACTCCTGGTATTACGCCACAAGAAAAACAAAATAGACATGGATTTACACAAAACACCAATACAAGCATTTAGCCATGTATAGCAGCATTGTACAACCCAACAGACATCACGAGACAGTATTTACAAACACACAGAATATCTATCCACATCAGATATAGACAATGTCTATATCTTATAAACATGGACTACAACAGACACGAAGACGAGCACATAACAGGCCCGTAATTTTGGCAGATAATTGTGGGGGCTGGAGAGCAACATAGGTTCATGAGTTGGGGGAGGGGGCGGGGAGCGAGCGAAGCGAGTATGGGCAGGTGAGATGTTTTTTTTTTTTTTTTAATAAGCACTTTTATGGGCATTTTGAGGTCGACATAGAAAACACTGGGGGCTATAGCCCCCTAGCCCTCACTGAAATTACGACCCTGCTCTCTCTCTCTCTCTCTCTCTCTCTCTCTCTCTCTCTCTCTCTCTCTCTCTCTCTCTCTCTCTCTCTCTCTCTGCAAAAATAAAGAAATAATGCTTCCGCTCTACAATAGTTTAGTCAGACCCCGCTTAGAATATGCGGAACAGTTTTGGTCTCCCCAACATGCAAAGGACATTGCTAAATTAGAAGGTCAACAGATTTATCCCCTTAAGGCATTGGTTCCCAACCTGGGGGTAAATTACCCCCTGGGGGTAATTTAGCAATTTTTCGGGGGTAATGGAGGGGTGACAGAAAAATGTTAAGAATTCTGAAAATCAAGTAAGCATTGGTATTAGGATTAATGTTAACTTAGTCTTAGTATTTTAAGTTGTAAAGTAAACCTATTATAAGTAAGTAACAAAGCTAAACCAAATAACAATAAATATCAAAAACTAATATACAGTATTAGAAAAGAAAAAATATATAGCTAAGTGATGGGTGGTCATCGTGGATTACGGGGCCTCATACAAGCTGTCAATCCAGAAATTTCTGTAGATCATTGCATCATTCATCGGTACTCTCTTGGATCGAAAAGCCTGCCTGGTAATCTGAAGTTAGTGTTTGAAGATGTGTTGAAAATCGTCAACTTCATCAAGTCCAGGGATGTGAATTCGCGCATATTCAAGGAGCTGTGCAAGGAAATGGGAGAACAGTATCAAGTTCTGCTTTACCACACCGATGTTCGCTGGTTGTCACGAGGCAAGGTTGTACATCGTGTCATTGAGCTCCGAAAGGCTATTCAGGAATTTCTGGAACAAAAAGGATCTCCTTTTGCTACCAAGTTCACTGATAAGGAGTGGCTTGCTCGACTTTGTTACTTGGCTGACATATTTGCGGAGCTGAACAGTGGTAATCTGCAACTCCAGGGCCGAAACACGACTGTCATTGATGCCCGTCACACTGTGGCTGCATTTCTGGCGAAACTGAGACTCTGGATTCGGCGCTTGGAGAAAGGAGTGATCGCCCAGTTCCCCACCCTAGACCAGTTTATTGAGGAGAATAGTCATGATACTGGATCTCTTCTACAGACCATCAACAAAGAGATGAGCGACCATTTGAAGGGGCTTGAAACAAGCATGCATCACTACTTTCCAGAGAGTGACCAAGAAACAGCCAGTCTTCAGTGGATCATTCATCCCTTCTCTGTACCTGATGAGGCCATTCATGATGATGATTTCCCTGCAAAGGAGGTGGATCACAATGCGAGCCAATGAAGCCTTGAAAATCGAATTCCAAAACCAAAATGCAGATTCCTTTTGGATTTCACGACTAGCCGACTCGCCAACTCTGTCCAAGAGAGCCTTGAAGTTGTTGGTATCATTCTCAACAACGTATCTGTGCGAGAAGGGGTTCTCAACTGTGCTGGGGATGAAAACAAAAAAGAGGACTCGCTTGAATGTTGCAAACGATGCCAGGCTGGCACTTTCAACCACGAAGCCAAGAATTCCTCAACTAGCTTCAAATATGCAACTCCAACCATCTCACTGATGCTCTTGACATCTTTGGTAAGTCATTAGAGATGCAAAATGTACTAATACAATAAATAAAAGAAATTATCTCTAGTGTTTTAGTTTAGCCATATATATATAAATGTTGACAACATTTTGTGAAAGGGGTAACATGCTTAATGTGGCATGCTAAATTGGGTAACAAGCTGAAAAAGGTTGGGAACCACTGCCTTAAGGGAACCGGGCTTTGCCGAAATGGCGGCCCGGAGCGGGAGTTCGAGGCGATGCAGTCCTCGGGCGGGTGTAGGGGGTCGCCTCCTCCGGCAGGCGTGCCGAGCGGGTCACAGGTGCCCTAGACAGCCCGTAGCTGGAGCCGAGCGAGCAACTTGGCAGTCTATGACCTGGCGCAAAGGCCAGCCGAGTTGCTCGCTCGACGAGTGCTGGCGTTCCACAAAGAAAAGGTGTTCAACGTCGGGCAACAAAATTGATCCCTGCCTCGCGCAACAAACCCAACGACGAGAGGCTCTCCCCCCTTAATATGTTCTCTCTTGAGAAACGTCGCCTCCGAGGAAAACTGATCGAATGTTTTTAAACACTTAATGGCTTTACGAGTGTGGACAAATCAAAAACTGTTTATGATCGATGACACTTTGCGAACGAGGAATAATGGCACAAAACTTAAATGTAGACAAGTAAATTCAGACTGCACCAAACTTTTCTTCACCAACGTTATAGTGCGAGAATGGAATAAGCTCCTACCTCGAGTGGTCCAGTGTAACACGATTGACTCCTTTAAAAACAAGCTCGACCGACACTTCCTTCAACATAATATTAACTAGAGTAGAAATGCAAGGTTTTGGAGCCTTCTGATTAATGTAGAGTCATTTAGGTTTAAGGACATATCACCTAGTCTGGACTATGGGGTCTGTGTGGTATGAGGACATATCACCTAGTCTGGACCATGGGGTCTGTGTGGTCTGATTTTCTATGTAAATCTATGTAAAAAAAAATTCTCTCTCTCTCTCTCTCTCTCTCTCTCTCTCTCTCTCTCTCTCTCTCTCTCTCTCTCTCTCTCTCTCTCTCTCTCTCTCTCGTTATTTGCTTTGTTGATGTCCAAAGGGAAATTAAGACATCAGTGCAGGCAATCGTATAAGGGATGATAGAACCACCTATAGGAACAGAAAAACATAGACGACATAATAAAGGCAATTAAAGCCAAGAAATATCAATGGGCGGACACAGAATAAAGGGAGCAGATATGACGGAAAAAAGAGTACCTGCGTGACACACTGGGAAACAACTAATGTAAAAAGGACCCAAGCCATGTTATGTAAGCATTATGTATGAATATAATATTATCTTATTCCTGGCAACAAAACAAAAGTTAAGCACAGTTATCTTTTGTTACTTATCAAGACATATTTGTGAAGTTACCATTCGAAAGAATTGAAAATATTTTACCTATTCCTTTAGCTTAGCAAAAGACCATGTGTTTGACCGAGTTGAAAAATGTATAAATTTTATACGCTAGTTTGGAATAAACAATATTTTAGATGAATGTAGGTAGTTTTATCAAGCATTTTCCCGTTTAAAAGACACACGAACACTTCACATTTAGCTGGGGCCCCCGGGCGTTAGGGAAGGGCCTCCGATGGGCTGTGACATAGGTATACGGCCCTGCCTTCATCCGTGGCTACGAAGAACGCTTCAAATTTTACATAAGACAAACGATATCAAATGTTAACCTTACCATGTAGCAAATAGTTTAGTAGTAGTAGTAGTAGTAGTAGTAGTAGTAGTGGTGGTAGTAGTAGTAGTAGTAGTAGTAGTAGTAGTAGTAGTAGTAGTAGTAGTAGTAGTAGTAGAAGAAAAGTAATAGCAGTAGTAGTAGTAGTAGTAGTAGTAGAAAAGTAATAGCAGTAGTAATAGCAGTAGTAGTAATAGTAGTAGTAGTAGTAGTAGTAATAGTAGTAGTAGTAGTAGTAGTAGTAGTAGTAGTAATAGTAGTAGTAGTAGTAGTAGTAGTAGTAGTAGTAGTAGTAAAATTTATAGCAGTAGTAATAGAAGCAGTAGTAGTAGTAGTAGTAGTAGTAGTAGTAGTAGTAGTAGTAGTAGTAGTAGTGATTCACTAACTATTTAACTATCTAACCAGCTAACTCTAACTAGCTGTTTGACTAGCTGTTTAACTATTTAACTACCTACCTACCTACCTACCTAGCTAACTAACTTCTAGTATAATTAACCATCTAACGATGTAACTAATTAGTTAACAATAACTTTGACTATCTCTTAAGCTATTTCACGACCCAATTAGGTAACTATATTCGCCGCACACGGAATGGCGGAATGGGGTCCCCCTCACGCTCCCCTCAGAGCGCATAGGAGTGTGTGTGTGTGTGTGTGTGTGTGTTGCTCTGGGGCGCCCTGGGATGAAGTCGTTTAGCCTACTACGGATAATCCCCATTCCCACTGATACTGTGGTTCCCTTGCTCTTCTTTTACCCTCTCTCTCTCTCTCTCTCTCTCTCTCTCTCTCCAGGCCCGTAATTTTGGCTAGAGGTCATCATAGGTTCATGTGAGGATGGAAGGGTGGCGAGCGAAGCGAGCATGCACAGGTGGGGGGTGGGGGGGTTAATAAGCACTTTTAGAGACATTTTGAAGCCGATATAAAAAAAACATAGGAGGAGGCTATAGCCCTCCTAGCCCCCCCCCCAGAAATTACGGCGCTGTATGGCCATGTACAAAATCATAACCTAACAAACATCTATCAACTACATGCTCTACACTCAACCAAAATCTAAAGACAAGACAAGAAGTATGGAATCGTTAAACAATACTTACGAGACAATACTTACACAAAACACGTCTACCCACCAAACGCTCTACACTCAATCGGAAACTATAAACGTGCCACTGAGAAATTAGATTAACGAGCGAGCAATACTTAACATTCCACTGTCTGCCCCCTCTCCGCCCTCGTGAGCCGCGCCACCCAGCCTACTTACACAAAACACGTCTACCCACCAAACGCTCTACACTCAATCGGAAACTATAAACGTGCCACTATGAGAAATTAGGTTAACGAGCGATCAATACTTACATTCCACTGTCTGCCCTCTCTCCGCCCTCGTGAGCCGCGCCGCCCAGCCTGTGCCCGCGTGATTATAAGAGGCCAATAAGCAATATTTATCAACTATGTGTGTGTTATGCCCCAATCCTGCTCCCCTCGGCATTGTCAAAGAGAAACAATCAGAAAGAGAAATTAAAACGCCAAATTCCTACAGCCTCTATAAAGACGGATGCTTACGTGTCTCGACTCATTGGGCTTCACTCACTTTTCTTTCGCATTGTTACTGTGCAAAACTTTAATATCACAGGTCCAACACTGACACTGATTCAATATTTCCACTCTCAGACACCTTGCACGGGGCTCCCTATGAAATGCTAGCAGATATAACTGAAAATAATTAAGAATATACCATGAATAAAGCCTCTCCAAGACGAGTCACATGTTAGGCTATCACATGCTTCCTCCAAGATCACATGTTAGGCTACCAGTGGCATAGTTTACGCTACATGATACAGAAGATCCACGAACACTTACCAATTCTTATAGTTGTATGAAGTCCTCAGCACCTTCTCTTCGTCCTGGCGTGTCGTGGGGGCTCATAACACCCGAGAACAATGAAGAAAGACCAGTGACACAGGTAGCGGGCACCCGACGCTCTCCCAACGCCATGCACCAGGCAGTGTTACCAACTCAATGTAGCTATCAGATAATTTATAGTTGTACGAAGCCCATAGCACCTCCTCTTCGTTCTGGCGAGTCGTAGAAGGTCTTAACACCTGAGAAGAATTAAGAAATACCTTTTGCATGAGTCTTCAAACGTCCTCAGAACACCACGCGTGAATGCCAGCGCTAGATTGTCGTACTCAGAGCATTGCTTATCAGTTAGACAAAACCTATACTACCCACACAAATAACGATATTCAATTCAATTTACTGTTAAAACCGTTAATTGGTGATGCTTTTTGTATTAGTTAAGGGTCAGAAATCGGAAAACACAATGGGCTACGTACGATAATCTATAATTTCCCTACCCTCATACTTTCTCTCCCTTCCTGATTGATAGTTTATTGTTGCAGGTAAACAACAAGGGAGAAGGGAGGAACATGCCATATCCCAACCCCAAGGCAGGGCATAATGTGATAATACAACTATATATCCGTAATACAATCCCTTCTTTCTTCCTTTCCTCTTTCTTTCTTCTTATGGTAACGCTGCTCGGAACACCACGTAAAACCACCACACAAGGACACGCCCCGGACAGGCTCCAAAATATCCCGAAATTGACAAATATAACCCGAAAAACTCAAATATAACGCATATCAAAAGTACCAGAAATTAAAGCATGAATAACGTACTGACACAAAGGGCGATGCGTTGATCTCTGCTCTATTCCTATTGATTTCTGGGAGGTTTGAAGGATGGTAGATTACATTATGATAACAGAAGAGCAATTGTTAAGTAGGAAACGCGATATCGGCTCGTTAGTTAATAGTAACAATCTCTACCACACAAAGAACTAGGTTATAAGTATTTTAACTAGCAATTTGAGCGCATTTCTATCGTACCAGAAATATGAAAATGACTTTCACTTATGCAAACACAAACAGCATCCCATAATTAGATATAAAGGAATATTTATATCTCATGCAGACATGTGGGCCTATTGTATATTTAAGATGCAGTAAATGTGGGCTTAGATTATTAGGTAAAATCCTCAGTTCCTTGTATCAGTACCTATAATTATGCATGCTTCGGCGCGCAGGTAAAACAAGACAAAGGTAAATCTGAAAAAAAACCAATATAATACGAAAATAGGAAACGGCAATAAAGTAAAGAAATACCGAGCCAAAGCAATAAATATGAGACCTAATTAAGGGAGTTAATATCGTGTTGGTAATAATGGAGGCGCGAAGTATAATAATTCTCCATAACTACCCTAATGACCAAAATCTACCTTTACGAGCCACGCCCTCCAGAAACATTGCGTCATTCTTCCTCTTTCTTCTTCTTCTTCTTCTTGGAAATCGCTTGTTAGGTCCTCCTCCTTTTGACCCTCTCGTCTGATTGATCCCATATTACTCCTACTTTGTCCCTTCACTTAGCTTTCCCTCTTTAGAAAGAATTATAAAGCACTCGGAAGTTTTATGTCAGTTCACTTTCCCCTTAGAATCACCACTCATAAAAAGTCAACCCTCTTTTCTGGTTCCTCTCCTCAAATTACTAACATATTTTTTAATTACACCATTATCTTTCCCTCATCGCGGCAAAAGGGCCGAAAAACAGGCTATTTTGTGACGGCTCGACGACGAACTTGGAATCGAGCTATCAAAAAATCCTTCTAGTTGGTCAGATTACATTGTCAAGAGGGGCTACATGCCAAATTACAGCCTTCTAGAGGCAACAGCAAGGCCACACTAGACAAAAACGGCAAAGTGTCAGGATCGAGTGCGTCAAAATCGCTCTCAACAGGGTTACGTTTTGAGCTCAAGCGACGAAACTACTGGGAGTAGGGAAATGTTATGCACCACATTGGAAAGTACATTGGCAGGGCTAAATCATTTGTTAAATAAGTTTTTTTAAATTCTAAAAAAATGAGTGGGTTTTAAGGTTGGGAACTCAAAGATAGGGTTTTTTCAGTCGTTTTTTGCGAAATTATTCGAAATTTGACCCTTTCGAGTCGGTTTTCGAGCCCGGTTATTTATTTAAAAATATAGCCCTTTCATTGTGCCGTCGATTGATACCAAAAACTTTACTGTAGCCCCAGAAATAAGGGAGTTATGGCTATTTGCACCAAAGCGGTTGATTTTCCAAAATCGCAGCTTAATGACAAGGGCGCCGCAAAATCAAGAGAGTAAGCCGTCCACTACCTGAGATGTTACTGGTACAGTACATGCCCAAACAGAACTCATCAGTTGAATTAGATTAACTTAAGAATTATAAATGCAGACTAACAAAAAAAAAAAAAAAAAGATTCAAAATTCATGATGATCTTGTGGCACCCCTAGGCACTGTCCGTGGCACCCCTGGGTGCCGCGGCACCCAGTTTGAGAACCTCTGCTTTACCGAGTCGGCCAAAGAGGTACCAACTCCACTCAGGTGGGTTATGGGAGGCTCCCTAGTCGCCACACTACACGAACACCGTACAGACGACTCCACAGGAATTCACTGACAGCACCTCATACTGTTTGGTATTCTTAAGCAGCAACTGTTGGTCCTAGTACTACTCGATTTACTCGGTTCTTGCAAGTCAATTACTTGATCGATTAAATCCTAAAAATTTTGGGGGAATTTAACTCGATTTACTCGATGGTGGATTAATAAAGCAGAAGTAATTAACTTGGTAAGTCACATTACACATCATCAGCCTGGGAAATGAAACTCATCATCGCAGGTAAAATCCATAAATTATGCGCAACACTGGTGGCGTTGAATATGTTTATGTGTATTAGCTGCCTCACATACCGACAGATGTCATATAAGCTGTAGACCTTGAACAGTAGCTCTTTGAAAATAAGAAAAAACTTTAATATTGTTTGAATTTCACATGGAACGTTAAAGACATCATTTTAAAATCATCTGTCCTCAGACGAATGTATGAACACTTTTCATCTCTGACAACCCTTTGAGGCCCCCCCCCTCTAGCCTCTGGTGGTGATAAGACTGCCATCCCTGTATGATCTGCTGCCCGCCTAGCTGTCGACTGAGCAAAGTAATCATTCGGTACTCGGTTTAGAAAAGTACTAATCAAAAACGAAACAAAAATACTCGAGTGTGATTTTGACAAGTGAGACCCTATACAAATCAAGACCAAGTGTAGTGCCAGATTTTTATAAAGTGTTAAGTGCTAAGTGAGGCCCGCAGTGGCCGTTAACTTTCTCAAGTGTGAGAAAGTTAACAGCCACTGCGGGCCTCACTAACACTTAACACTTTATAAAAATCTGCCACTACACAAGTATTAATACATTTCTGAGCCAATAAGAATTATGGGTGAGAAAATAAGACTGCCATACTATTTATGAAATATTTAATTAAACATTTCAGAGACAGATGAGTAAGAAATAAAAATAAGAAGAAATAAAACCTTCAGCACATTTTCCAATGGCTTCCTCTGAACAGTAACAATATTAAGCTGCTTCAAGAGTGATTGGCAGAGATCTGGCTTACTGCTGTGATTTGTGGAAGAGAAGAAGAGCCAACTGTAATCTCCAAACATCACATTATTCTTTTTAGTTCCGTAATGCATTTAGCTGCTGGAACTGACAGAACAAAATGAAAGACATAGTGAATAAGTTTGCCCTTCAAGAATGTATTGCTATCATTGCAGGAGTGAAGTAATTCATTACACACAAATTACATACAATAAAATTAAAACTGCACTTCCATATGCAACTTAAAATCCTTGAATGAATGTGTATCCTACCCTTATAAAACAATTATACACAGTTGTTTAAAAGAAAGACCAAATACACAGAATTCCTGATAACATAATTCAGAAAAGTGATGGAAGTTCACTAAATTTTGGCCGACGTGTCTTTACCACGATAAAAACACATCCTCAACCAAAACTGATGTCACAGCCCTATTGATGCCTGAAATTTGCTACCAGAAACACGGCATGTCGAAGATAAAGCAGACTTTTCTTTCCTCTCAGTGTAAGGTCGGAGAAATGAAAAACATACACAACAGCAAAAAGGAACGGAAACTAAGTTATTTTGACATTAACCTTGCATAGTAGTTTTCATGGAATAGAGAACTCATGAGAGACTGTGTGAATGGGATAATAACTGCAGGACACTAGATGCTTATCATGGCTGAGTGGTGAGCGAGGAATAGCGAGTCAACCCTTGCGGAGAAAGAAAGAAAGAAAGAAAGAGGTGTGAAAATACCCTTGTGAGAATAGAAAGAAAGAGAAAGTATGAAGAAACCCTTGTGAGAAAGAAAAAGAAAGAGATGGAGAAAGAAAGGAAGAAAGAAAAAAAGAAAGGTGTGAGAAGATCCTTGTGAAAAAGAAAGAAAAAAAAGGACAGAAAGGAAAAACAGTGAAAGAGAAAAGAAAGTAAGAGAGAGAGAGAGAGAGAATCATTCATCTTTTAATATTCTGGTACCACCTAACCCTTGAAAGCAATGATAAATTAAGATGTTTAGTGTTGCGGACAAGCTTTAATGAACAAAACATAATGAACTACCCTATTTCCTCTCTAGCAGCATGAAACACAAAGGCAGAAACACTACACACTGACATTAAACACCAAAATGGCACCTATGTTGAAAGTATGATTGGTTCCTCTCACTCTCTCTCTCTTAGGTGTCTCGCTGGGCTGGCCGACTCTTCCCCACAATGCAGTGCTTGATGCAACAAGGCACATGAACTAATGATCAATGAAGGTTTGCCTCTCTCCAGTGCCTCAATGAGTCCCTCTTAACCTATACACTTCTCAGGTTTCACAGTCGTCTTTCTGTGGATATGAAGGGAAGACTTTCAGGTTCAGTTAACAGTACGGAAGAGTCTATAAGGAGTTTGCTTTAGGGGGAGAGAGTACTGATCGGCACAGGGGAAATATGGATTGAGAGACAGTCTGTATAAGGAGATTTCAGGGGGAGAATTAGTACTGAGAAATGCAAGGAATATAGCTATAGATGAATGGATAGTCTGTAGAATAAAGTTTAGGGGGAGAGTAAGTTCTGAGAAGTATACAGAATATATAGACGGACAGAAAGCCTATAGGAGAAAGTTTAGGGGAAGGGAATAAGTACTGAGCGGTGTGAATACTATATAGATGGAAAAAGAAAAATGAAAGTCCTATGAGAAAGATTTAAAGGAGAGCATGAGTAGTACAAGGTGCAAGGGAGATACAGATGGAGAGAAAGCAGGACAGAAGGAACAGAATTACAACCACCTGCTGCATACCAGGCCTTCAGTGTTCCATGGTGGTGGGTGAGTGTGGCACAGCTGCCAACACAACGACTGTGAAACCTTCCCTCCGCGTCTGCTGCACCGCGCGGCAGCACACACACCATACCTTTATGCTAGTTTGGCTTTAGTAATCTCGGAGGTAAAGACACACAGTACAACAGAATTTCTTTGCCTCTAAACATATTAAGCATTAAATATCAGCAGTTATGTCTACAGTAGTTATATTTGTTGAAGCAAATAAAAAATATATTAAATCTATGCTGATAAACATCAGAGTTAACAATAATTTACATATAAAATCAACAGAGAAATAGTATGTATATACAGATATATTTGTCCAGCAAGCTTACAATGACATAGTATTTCTGGAGAGTGAAGAGGGAGCTCGGGTGTCAACTTAAGACCACTGCCAAGCTCCCCTCACGCCCCGGGGAGGTTATGCAGAGTGTTGGACTGATGATGAAATGCTTGAGAACAGTTCCACCTAGTACAAGCTATTAAGGCCTCCTATATTCACATGTATAATGCAGAGAAGCACATGGCGCTCATTATGCAATGTTTCTTTGTTGTGTTATGTCACTGCAATTATGCTAACACAGTATTGGTTAGGTAAAGAGAGTGATCATGGCAACATACTGAGTTACCAAGAATGGATTTTGCAGATTTGCAGACACACACACACACACACACACACACACACACACACACACACAACCAATAATGTAAAAGTCACAATGCCTTGCCAATATAATCAAATGTGATAGTAACAACAGGATTTTCTGAACATTATCACCATTTCTGCCACATGCTCTTGGTTAGGCTATTTAGTTATCATGTTTCTCTGCCCCAAAGAGGACACACAGTACTGGAGGAAGCACCATCACATGAGTATTCCAGACAAAATTATGCCTATAAGAAGATTTGGCATGTCAGGGAACTCCACGAAACCATGTGATAATAATTTACTGCTGGAAAAGTTTAAAGTGATGTAACTAACACAACATTTTATTCATTTTGAAAGGCTCCATTCATGCATGTTTTAGCCTTGCTCCTTTGATGGTGGCTCCCCATTCTGTTTGATCTTGGTCAGCCTCTCGGCATTCCTTTATCATCTCTTCCTTGAGCTTCTACACAGGGCAAATTTCTATTGCTTAATTGTTTCTCCTTCCCTGAACTCTCAAGTCACCTGAATCACCTCAAGTTACAGTGGAGGTGGACTTACTCATGTGATGGTGCTCTGTTTTTAATGAATGGGTCAAGGAGAGGTACTTGGGCAAGACAGTGAATGTGTTGCATACATTGCCTGACACAGGAACAGCTAGGTAGGTACTTACAGTATATGCTAGATCAGTGTTATCAAGGCTCTGCAGGACCATCTGGTAACTGGTTCAGTGATTATGAGTGAGATCTAAGTGTAATGACTCTTAAGAAGAATACTCATGTTGAATATCATGTACGTAAGGCAAAGAAAATATCAAGAAGCATAGAAATAAAATTAAGAACAGAATCTGCAATTAGGATTCACTCTGTGAGGTGAATAGTTTACTATGATCATGGCAGTACACACACACACACACACACACACACACACACACACACACACACACACACATACATCACAGCAGCGGCAGCAGCAGCAGCAGCGCCTGCCAAGCCTTCACACCACAAGCCGTGCACAGTATCCCAAAGTGTTTATTTTTCATGAATTACTTGGAAGGCTTCTCTGACACCTGATTTAAAGCAACTATTATTCCATAAACTAAGATTTTATATAATAAATTATTGCATTTTATTGAGTTTACATATAATGTGTTAACGTTTCATTCACACAACTTTTGTAAGACATACTTGTGATTACAAAAACATTAGTGTTAACAGTGGATGCAAATTACTGTATTTACTCACTTCACGCTGCAGGAAGAAATATGATGGTCAGGCCTCTGCAAACCTCTGGATTGTCACATTTTTATTTGTTTCCTCTTTTAGCCATTTATCATATAGCTTGTCATCTCATTAATGAAGTCCAAGCAGGAAATATTTTTACAACTACTAGGCCAAAAAGTTTCCTGCCAACAACTTTTGCTTCCCACTGAGGTCAGCCCACCTGCCTCCCACCCTCACTCTCTGCATCATAACTCCCTCTTCAAGCAGTTCCGGCCTCACTCAAGGTGATCAAGACCAGACCTGAATCTTGCCTCTTTTCACAGACTTTATACTTTTAACTGCAATAGACAATTTTTTTAAGAATGACAAAAATTGCAGTCAACAAATGGGTGATACTAATGATACAGGCAGTAAGTTATAACATTCTGTGCCTTATTGCTGTGTGAGAGTGTGGGGGAGCAGAGAGAGGCTGTGTTACGGTGAAGGAGCACTGGGGTGGGTCAGTGCATGAAAAAGGTAGTGGATGGAACACATGAATTTAAGCACATTTAGAAACACTTTACTACTGTCAAGAATTCTACTTTCATATGTCTGAAACTTTCATTTATTATTGTGGGTAAATACAGTAATCCCAATTGAATAAATTTAAGAAAAAGACTGTTTGTGGTGCACACCAAGAAGCATGTCATTACAGGAACAGCAAAGAAGTGTACTGCCTCGGACACAGTGTGCTTTTGACGTGTGATTCAAAGAATACATTCTTTATGTGTAATTGCTTACACAATGTTATCAAAATGACTTGCATAGAAACCAGTAACTCTTTATGCATGATAAACTATTTTGACTTATTGTGATTTTTAATATTAGTTGCAGCTTCCAAATTCTATACGTACACACACACACACACACACACACACATGCACACACACACTGCTCTACAAGCACTGCATAAGACAATTCCTAATCGTCTGACCTTCTCAGTATTGCTACAGCTTGGGTGTTGCACAACAGTCTCATACTAACACAGGCTTATGCATATGTAAACCTTAGATCGCAGTTTTTCTCCTTTCAAAACATAAAATAATAAAACATGTATGTCTAAGAAAACAGGTGACACTCAGTCTGCAGTGATTATCAAACACACCTGCATCCCTCACTAATGAACTGTGGGTGTTTCCTTGCTGTGTTGCCGTGAATAATGGAGATAAAACGATGAGCTCATGACAATGATAATGATAATATGCAACTTCACAGAAAAGAGCTGAATGTGAAAAGCTACAAGGGTGAGAGAGAGAATGTTCTTCACATACAACTACATCAATACATATCATGATTACTGAGTTACATGCACACACAGCCGAACTACACCTCAGAGTCAACACACACGTGGGCGCGGGGGCAGGGCAGCAGTGTGCGAGGGGTATGCCTGCCAATCCATACCAACCAACCCAATTAAAACCCATATCAAGAAAAACAAGAAAAATGGACTGATGGATAAAAATTTGCTGTTTAAAAGAATGCTTGTGATTCCTTATTTTGAGAGCACTGGATTTTTATGTCTTACTTGATTTTTTTATATTGTTCCTGAGATGGGCACTTCTGGAATGGTGTGAACAAATTAGCACATATACCCCACTGCCCCCCACCCCCTGCCCCACCCCGACACCAATCGGTCACACACACAGCCACAGGAGACTTAAAAACGCAACTAAACGTAAACCTAAGCTGACGGCGCCACTGAGAGCTGAGTCCGGAGGGGGAGCGACTACCCTCATGCCGTCTTGTTGGTCTTTTTCAGCCACGCCCGCCGCTCCTCCTTCGGGTCCCGCACATACTCCCTGCAGGAACACAATTGGGGTCAGTGGTGTGTGGGTGAATGGGCTCCTAGCAGAGACATGTGTACTGTAGTGTCAAGTAGTAGTTGGTGTCAGGGATACTCTTAAAACCACTACGGTACACATATTTCTGTGCTGTATCCTGCTGGAATATGGATAACTTATAGATTCATCCCACATTCCCCTATGAGTTTAAGGCAGAGACCCAAAAATTTGTGAAATTGATGAATATTTGTGCTCTGATGTTCTGGGTATTGGGAAATCTGGGAAACCTACAGAGAGCACTAGATTAGGTATATAATATCCTTAACAAACTCATGCTCTGTTAGTTGATTTGGCCATTAATTTAATCTTTGGTGGAATGATAATATTAATAAGCACATAGACATTTATATATCTTATTGTATACTTATGGAATATATATCAATTAATCAATTATCATTTTTGAAGACATATGAAGAAATCTACAGTATATCAAAACAGGAAAAAATTCTTAGGCAGTGATATATTATAATAATTTGTTTTAAATGACAGTTAAATCTTTGGTAAATCAAATCAGTGGTAAAGTAAAGGTAGCCCAAAATTATCCATGCACACTGCAGCTGTGCTTGAGAATATTCACCAATTCCTACACACCATTTCATTTCAATAGTACTCATACCAAAAAAAAAACTACCTTGGAAACTTGAACTAAAGTATAAAAATGAACCAGTCATAATGAAGAATAATACCAATTTTGTCTTCATAATATTTCACTTTCATATGTCAGCTCAAGTTTTCAGTAATTTTATTCCTGTTATAAGTCGAAATTGAAATAGTGCGTACTAATTGGTGAACTTTTCCTCTCTGACCCGACACAGACTGCTGCACGGTGATGGTGTAATTACCTCAAAAGTCCTCAGAGAGTGGCATTCAGTGGGGGGAAAATATCATTATGAAAGACTTGTATCATGTAATGTTGGTTCATTGTCCCTGTGGCTTCACTTGACACACTTTTGTCCTGTGCAGTTGTTTGCTTGTTACTCAGGCATGGAAACGAGGGGTTGAGGGTAATGTTAGGCTCAATCAGCTCTTCTCTACTCTACTTATGGAGCTTCACTACATAAGGACCTCTATAATTACACTATAGAGGGTATGTACGAAGGCTGTAAAGGTTATGGGGAAGGCATTATGCAACATTATGCAACATTATGCAACATTATGCAACAGCTGTGTTATTCCGTTAAGCTGTTCTGCGTTACACCTTACAGCATGAGACAACTAATATCTTCACTCTTGCTTCCCTGTTTTGGAACACTGAGAAAGACTTTTTTTTTATTAGAATTTAATATCTTTTTCTGAGTGTGGAAGAAAGGAATGCTACAGTAAGTTCAATCATCTTTTTCTGCATATTTCATCATTCTTCACAAGATGCATTTAAAAATCAAGACATGGAAGAGCAATATCACGTGTAATCTAGTATATCCTTATGTATTAGCTTTGATTACTTGCATGAGCCTTCTTAAGTTTTATATGACTGTTAAACTTAAGCTTCACCCCACTCCTATTTTCTATGCCTGAAACTTTAACATATTTATAAATCAGACACTCAGTCCTCAGCCACACCCTGTCTGCAATACATTTGGGAAACCTACTTTTTCTCCCTTTAATTGCTTTCATGCATTCATCTACATTGTCATCACTTGCATTTGTTACTTCATAATTCCACTCACGATTCACCTATCTGATTATCCTGTAATAATCCCTTTAGATCACTAATCCACCTGCATTGATAACACTCATTGCTTCTACCTACCTTTTTTATGATTGTCCTCTTACACATCTCATCTAATTCTAATTGAGTATGATTTTCAGATACACACTGTTATAGGAGAAAATGTGTACAGCATGACAAAAGAAGGAAAAAAGTTATGCTACACATGATACGCAAACACTGTGATTTTCACTGCCTGCGGTACACTAACAATCTATACAAAGTTTGATTCGAACAACTGAATTTATGATGAGGTTTTAGTATGGTTTTATAGTACAGTAGAGCGTCAATTTAACATGAATCAGAAGCAGAACATGTCGTGTCATTTCATGTCAGGTAGCAGCATTTCAATCATCCTCAGAGAATCTTTGCTTCTTCAGTCTCATACTATATATTTATGAATGGTCCTTACTCAGTTCTTTCTGTTTTTGTATGTCAATAAATGCATTTTAATCACTGAGGTCTCTCCAGTACCAAACTAATAAACTCCATTCGATTAAAACAGATTTAGAGTGAAATCAATTTAATATGAGTTTCTTTGGTATCTATCTCAAGTTAAATTGACGTCTTACTATAATTATATGCTAACAGAAGGGATGAAGGAAGAGCTAAAGGAGGATATATAAAATGGGAGGGGTTAGCTATTTTCATCTTAGTAAAGACACTTCTAAACTGAACAGAAGGGAAACATATTAAAATGTCAGCTACAGGTTGTAAAAAACTAAAGTAGGGAAGGATAAATTTTTGGGGAAAATGTCTCTTTTTTACAGCAGCCAGCTCTTTGCCTTATCTGTGCTGCATTGTGTCACTATCACAATTCTCCACTTTCAGTACTGGCAGGAGAAAATCCATCACAGCAGGGGGGGTGGAGGGGGGTGAGGATGATGGGGGAGGGGGAGGACCCTCGCCCTGCCTCTCACCAAAGGAGGTAAACTTGGGCTTCACTCTCTCATTACCAAAGGAAATTGAACGCTGCACCTTAGTCTTGCCAGTGCTGCCTCCACCTTCCACTGGCTTAGAGTCAGGGCAAGGGGCTCCATTGTTTAGGGTAGGGGAAGGTCTACATTTGGGGATGTCAACATTGGAGTTTTCTTTAATGGTAGGAAGGGAGTGGTAAGGGGAGTGAGGGGAAGTGAGGGTCTGGGTACACTTAAGATGCATCCCTGGAGGGGCTTCCCTGCCCTCCTCGCCAACAGTCACGCTGCATGCAGTCAGAGAGACAAGAGACCAAAACACACATTAGTTTTACACACCTCGGAGGGGATACATTACAGACTAGAAGACTAAGACACACATGCTCTTCCTCACTGGCCATAAAACAGTTATATAACCTCTGGGCTTGGTACAGCCCCTCAAAGTTGGCCATGAGAATATGCACATCCCAGTCCTCAGAGATCATGTGAGTGCTATACAGCATTCCTTAAGATGAAAAGTTTTGTCAAAAGTGTTTCATCAACAAAAACATGAGTAACTACTACGAATCTGTAAAATTACTACCATATATTGACATGTGTGAGCACAAGCACAGGCACACAAAAGAATGCAGGGAGGAAGAGAAGCGGGTTTGTCACTGTCAAGTTGCCAGTACTATGTAGTCCAAAGAATCTCAGACTGTTTCAACGTGTAGCTCAGACTGAATTAGATGTAGAGTGAAGATTTCTGCTTTTGTCATTGAAGACTTTGCCTGGTTGGTGTTTCTGCACCTCTGACTGATGTATATCCAAGAGAGAAAAGAAAACCATCTAAAAATAACACAGGTTGTGATTCTTTGGCATAGTATGGCTTGAACATGACAGCAAACCTAGATATTCACAACACTGGTAAAAAAAAAAACAGAAGGAAAAGAGTCAGAAGCAATCCAGACCTACACACAAAATAGGATCATAAAAAAGCTCAACAAACAAGAAGATGAAACTTGCTGTGTTAGAGGGTGAGAGGGAGAAGGAGCAGCATCATGCCTGCCAGCCTTGCAAGACATATACTTACTTCTGATGCACATCACCAACACCTCTAAGCACACCATCTTTCTATCTATAAATTGTCATCAGTACAGAAAGATCTAAACTAGCACTACCATCAACATTGCACAAGGGGATCAATGTGAGGTTTGGCAGAGTGTTGCTTACTTGTTTACAAAAGGAATCTAATGCAAAGGGCAGGGAAAAGGCGAACGGCCCATTTAATTTATGGATTTACACATCATCACCAGAGGAATAAGATAAATGTCAGTTTCATGAAGGTTGGGAATTAAAATAGTACCAAATCAGCAAAATCTTAATATAACACAGTGTCGATAAATTAAATGGGGTATTCTTTGACCCTGTATCTGCAGACAATTAAAAACTAAAAATAAATGACCATTTGAAGAAGGCTGGGATTAAAACTACCAAATCAGTAAAATCCTAACATAACACATCTTTGATAAATTAAATGGGGTAGGCCTTGACCCTGTATCTGTGAACAATGAAAAACTGTAGAGTGAACACCAAGCTGAGCAAGCAACATGTGGAGGCAAGTGGATGCAGCGTCAGGGTACTCACAGATCCATGTTGTTGACGGTTGACTTGGGGCAGGTGGTCTCCGTTTTCACATGGCACGGCTTGTGACACTTGTAGCCACAGTCCCGGCATATGTAGCCCTGCTTGCCGAACCTTCGTCCAAGATTCTTCTGGCACACTTCACACTGTGTTGAGCTGAAGGATGGAAGGAGAACAGATTGGCAAGGCTATTATTCTGGTGTGAGTGTCTGCAATTTTTACGATTTTACCTTAAAAATATTCCATTTTTTTTATTTTGGTGTAGAAAGATAACTAAAGTTTCAAGGATGATTGTGGTAAAGTGATTTTGACCTTTCTCAGTAATTACTATGTCAATATTGACTTATTGTGACTTATTGTGACCCCCAGCTAAGCGCGCCGCACTGCAGTGCAACAGCATCTTCCTTTTCTATATTTTTCTTTTACCGTTTTATTCATTGAAACGTGTAAATTTGTAGAATATGCCTGCCAAAGTTACCAATCGCCTTACAACGACACCAACCTCCTGACATCAGTGGGGTTATGTAACTCCCACCACTTGGAAGTATTGAGAAGGCAAAACAGAAGAACAGAGATTAGTAAGATGGCATGCAATAACAAGAAAAAGAAGAGACAGCAAAAGAAAGCCACAAAGAAAGGGGAAAAAGACTACAAGGCAGGAGGATTTTGAATTCATGACCTGACAACAATGAGTGGGGTGGCACCCACGAGACCCACACTTTTTAGTGTGTCATATCCTAATAATGAGAGGGGACCAGGAGCCACATGAGTTCAGATAATGTCATGTAATGTAAATACAGCTTAGATAACACTTATACAAATACTAGTAACTGAATAATTCCAAAACTTATGGTGACAATAAACCTTCAGATGGCAATTTTTCAAAACATAACTTATTTGGAAATATGTTGTAACTTCATAACCTCTGAACTTATTGGAAAACTGAATGCTGCAATCAAATCAAGAGTGGAAGGAGCATATTTTCTTTGAAGAATATTTCATTTTTCAAAATTGTAATAAACTGGTACAAAAAAAAATTTATATGAAAAGTTATGTTGCTATCAGGTTTATATTTGGCACTGATACGACATAGTTATTTGTGTAATAATCACAGCTCATATTTTCACATTTTAAATTTGCATGACAAAATTCCCTTAAATATTCCCGACATATCTCAGTCACACAGCTATGAATGTGGAAAGATCTCTCAACGGTTTGTGAAGTCAAGCTCACATTTCTAGAAAACACCATTGCACACTGCCATAACTGGGCATATTATCACTTACCTGGACATGTGCTTGGCTACAAAGGTGTGCTCCCCAAATATATGAAGCTTCAAGCCTTTCTTCCTCCACTTGCTCTTCTGCTGCAGTGATAAAGGGATGAGGTAGTGCCTAGGAAGAGATCCAATTCCACCCCGTTAATACAACTTTAGGACAATCCATGAACATCTGACATAAAAAAATTGCCTAACACATCAGTCACACTCTAATTATAATGTGTTGCTGCTTACATACCACCTGGAATACACCAAAAACACCTGCATCTGTCATACACTCACAAAACAATGACATACTGAAATCCTTACATTTAAAAATAATAACTAAAATGCAACTATATCATCCACACACAGAAACAAGACACCAATGCAACACAGTATCCAGCACGTCTAAACTCCTATAAGAATAAATAACTCATTACTACCAACTTCAGTAACATTCCATCACACATTCATCCAAACATGCAAACGTAAACAGCCTCTCATTCTTTTATCTTTTATAGAAGCAGGGTCAAGCGGGCTTTTTTTGTTTTTGTCTTTTACCCTTATACTGCTTCCCTTGCTGTAAAAAAAAATAATAATAATAAAAAAATAAAAAGCTCCCCACCAAACACAGCAGCACTCAGCAATACTAACTTGAAGACACCATTTTCGCTGGTCTCAACGATGAGTGTTGACGCCTCGTTGACGTAAGTGCGTGTGGAGGAGCTGCTGATGGCTGAGGCATCGCTGAGGGAGGACCGAGTGGAGCCCGCATCACCACCAGCACCAGGGGGCACTGACAGCAGCCCTGATGATGACCCCAAGGCACCATTATTGAGGGTACCCCTCTGGTATGTGTGTGTGTGTGTGTGTGTGTGTGTGTGTATTTACCTAGTTGTATTTACCTAGTTGTTACATACGGGAAAAGAGCTACGCTCGCACTGTCCCGTCTCCATACCCGCTCTTGTCTAACTTTTCCTTAAAATCATGAATGTTTCTTGCACAAACCACCTCCTCCTTCAACCTATTCCATAGCTTAATGCTTCACTGTGTGTGTGTATGTGTGTATGTGTGTGTGTGTGTGTGTGTGTGTGTGTGTGTGTGTGCAATTCACTCATGGTCTGATAATGTGCTGGAGTGGACTTGTGGTTGCCAGCTAATACCCTCCCGGAGAGAGCTTCAGAGCTAATTCGCTGATCTTTGAGGAAAGCTGAAATTTTTAACACCATACACACACATTTCTCCTGCTGAAGGGGGACAGTAATTACATCTTGTCAGAGGGAAAACTCTTCAGCCAGAACAAGACAAATACCACAGGATACAATGATGGCAAGCTGAGTGCTTGACCAATGCACCACAGAAGCAAAGTGTATGTGTGTACATGTGTGTGTTTTGAGAGTTTTGATGCTAAACTGAATGTGTGAGTTTAGTTGCAAGTAACAGCTTTAATAACATGACATAAACAGTAACAGTAATAACAACACTGGTATTAGAAACAGTAAAGATTATGTCAATGGAACAAGGACAAAGAGAATATTCATTTTTGTATAGACAAGAGCTAAGCAAAGCAAAGCAGATAAGAGAACACTTCAGAATGTTTACAAGCTCAGACAGACCCAATATATATGTATAATAATTATTAGTAATGAGAATTTTATAAACTAAAGCTCAGTCTGAATCAAAGGCACAAGAGGTTATAAAAGAGTACTAAAGCAACACATCTTAACACTACCTCCTTTACGTGAGGCTCAAGTTTAAGGTGAAGCAAAGACACGCCACACAACACTACCACGAGGCTCGGGTTAGTGAATTCCTGGTTAGTACAATTGTTGGGATGCATCATGGGAAGTGAGGTAAATCTGCCACTTCATACCCACCATTCCAAATAGTATTCATATCAAGGAAATAATTACTAAAAAAATTAAGTGAGGTACAAAAATGCAACGTCAAAATTAAGTTCAATATACATCAGCCAATAGGGTCATACGACGGGGGCCACATTGCCTCGCCCACCCAACCACGCCATCCCTGAGGCCCATTCAAGCATCTCCACGCAGACACTTTTTCCATACCAAAACCCTCCCAGCAAGATCCATCGATTTGCTCTATCTATGAGCTTTGTGGGAGCCCCCTTGACCTCCTCCACATGGGATTGTCTCTTACAGAAACAACCCAGTGCACAGGGTCAGCTTCTGGGTACTGTGCCACATGCTACTGCTGCCCGGGTTACCGTTCACAAAATATGCAAATAATAAGCCTTGATCCAGTCTCAAGGGGTAATTGCTGACAACACAAAGGGCCATATTCTTAAACAGTTCCACACCCAAGCACACATATTTGACAAGGCTTTTGTTGGGATTTTGGGCACTTCCAGGGATAGTTTTGACACTGGTGGTAGTTTGTCTCTTATTAGGTACTTAGAATCTAAAAAACAGGCATCAGAACCTGACTGATGTCCTCTTTGACCTTTGAAAATAGTTGGTCTGATAGGTGGAAGCGTCTGACAATGCCGACCAAAGTCACTCCAGCAATATTCAATGATTCTGTAGACACTTTGACTAACATAACAATTTTTCATTTTTATGCCTCATCTCCATTTTCCAAAGTAGTTTTCTTCCCTGATATGATTATTACTTGGGATGGTGTGTGAAAACTGGCAAGCATACCCTTATTCAGCTTCTGCAGATGCATTATCTAAAACTGTTCTATTGTTACTGCAACTACATCAAGTTCTATCACCTATTGCTTTAATTCTAGTGCAAATGTGATGCTTGGTTGACAGTATGCAAAATGACAGTTAATACTGCTAATGTAGATACTCGTGAAATAAAATTAACTTTCCTTGGATTGGGTACAATTAGAGATTCTAAATGGAATAGCCTTAAAACAATTACAAGTTAATGATGATGAAATTGGCAATAATGGTACTGATTAGAATTATAAACACTAGACTCATGTAAATACTATATATACTTCAGCATCCATTACCAACTTTCCTGCTGTAAGCTCGGCTAAGTCATGCAGGCACCTTCACCCCTCAGTCAGCTGAGGTGCGTTCATTAATTACTAAACACCTCTCAAATTAGTACTCAGGTCAGGAATATAACTGAAAAATTTAACTGGGGGTATGGAAATTGAATATTCCCTGAATAGAGATTGATAAACACTCAATTCATTTTGAAGCTAATTCATTTATATTCCTCAACTCAATCTTTCAGATTTTTTCTCTTATGAATTGTATAATTGACAATTTGGAGACTTTTTGCTTTTCTTTTGACGGGGTGAGTACAAAGCCAAACACAACCTAGTATACTGCAGCAGCAATGTATACAAGTGGAAGCATAAAGCTGCAATAAACAGGATACAATGGTACATGGCCACCTTCTTCCTACCTCAAGTATTTCAAATTCTTTATGAAACTAGACTCTGAGTGCTGAAACTTAAGCACATACTGGAGTAAAATTAGTCACAGTAGTACTACTACTCTTACTTCTGATGTTCGGTGTGAAGCTAATCCAACTACAGTATATACATATTACAAAAGTAAATCTATATGTACATGTATATGTGGTTAAAATCTTACTTCTAAAGGTGCGTGTGTAAGTTTACAATCTGAAAAGAGACAGTACTGGGGCAACTGAAGCCCATGCATGGAGTCATCAGTCACAAATGGACAGGACACGGGTGCTCTCTACATACAGCATTCCAGCACAAGCAAGGCACACGTGGCAAGGCAACTCACCGCGACACAACATCCAAGGCACAGGAGTGGCAGTTGAAGTTAAGGATGAAAAGACAAGAAGATTAAGAGCAGAGTCAGTGAAGAGAGGACAGAGAGAAGCACATTAAAATGACTCACGAACTGACACTCAAATGTCTAGGGAAGCCCAGCATGAATGGCATTAGTGTGAAATGAAATAAAATCAACACAGAAACCATAGGCTTGATGTGAAGATTCCTGAACATATCTGCCCCCAAACACCTTATCCTAAAAAGCCCCCAGGGTGGCATAAGCATGAGTATCCATGGAACACTTGTATTGTGGCAGTTTAATAAAGCAGTCAATAGAGTTAATAAGCCAGTTCATCAGATGGTCCAAGAGAAGCCTGGAGGACACTGTCCGTCACCAGAGATTTACCAAATAAACAATGATTCCCTGACACAGAAAATCAGTAATGTTCTGCGTTAAAACCCAAGCTACCTCTTCACCAGTTTTCCAAAGAAATATAAAACATTACTAATATATCAACTGAAATGAGTTATGTTATGAAACATTATCGGTAAATGTTCAGAGAGTTGCCCATCTCACTGTGGTACTTCTCACCCTAACCATGGGTTAGATCTCATAATTCTATGCATTTTGAACCCCATATATATGCATCGCAAATTGATAGAAAAGATGCTAGCGATTTTTGAAAAGTTAGTGAGTTTTTTGTGGCCGCCTCGGGGCGTCACGGGGGGGACTGGGATACTTTGTTCCCCGTCTCTTCTCACACTTACTTCTCACACTTCCCATCGGTTAGATTTCATTATTCTACGCATTTTGAACCCCATTTATGTGCGCCACAAACTGTTAGAAACGCTGCTAGCAATTTTTGAAAAGTTAGTGAGTTTTTTGCGGCCGCCACGTGGCGTCGACGTGGCGGTGCTGCCGCCGCCGCACAATGGCTCACATTCATTACCTGCCTTATGAAACATCACTAGGTCTTCATATCTTTTCTACAAACGCTTGGTTAGCGATGGTATGCTAGGTTAGCGATTAGCCCACGCATGTGAGATCAGGTCTATCATGTGTGGTTATTATTATTATTTTTTTTTTAGAACATGCAGACCACACCGTGGCCTGCAAAAAAACACTAACTTTTAAAAAATCACTGGCAGCGTTTCTATCAATTTGCGATGAATATAGAGGGGGTTCAAAATGCATAGAATTATGAGATCTAACCCATGGTTAGGGTGAGAAGTATCACAGTGAGATGGGCAACTCTCTGAACATTTACCACATTAACATGGTAAGGCCTATGCATAACCTTTGGACTGAGTTCAACTCCTATCAGAAGTACATTCATCTATAATATGTTAAAACGTGTTCCTCTGGGACCCAGGCGGCATTTGTCAGACCTCCTCTGATTGAATGCATCCTCTCTCGCTCATGTGGAGGTTGTCCGTCAATCACACATGCTCCTGTGCTTCATGTTTCTATATTATTTACCTCAGCTCACCTCTTCTTTAAGGTGGACAGTTATGATTGGCAACATTAAACTCAGACGTGATCATAAAACTGATAGGTTTGTAAAAAAATCAGTAAAATAAAACAAAACAAAAATTATTACATGAAAGTATTACAAAGTGAAAAAAAATTAAAAATCTTATATCACTCTACATATCATTGTTATTTGCCAGAAATGTTAAACCAGTACTGAAATAAACCATTTCACCCTATAAAGAGAAGGTGAGGGAGCAACTCAGAAGCACGGGTATGGCATGTACTAACGGCCTGGGGTGTTGACATTGTCCATTATTAGAGGCCTTGAGTAATGTAAACATGGCTGGCAGTGCCCTTAGAGTTTACTGTGTTACTGCCTATGTTTCGCCCAGCATGCACTCTTTGTCTTGTATGGGCAATGTGGTGAAAATCTTGCTAGTAAACCTTCTACTGATCAGTTAGTTGGTGATGAATATGGCAGTAAATGTACTGATACTTTTGTTCATCAGTAAATGTACTGATACTTTTGTTAAGGTAAATTATAACATTCTGAGTCTTTGTCGACAAAGACTGTCTTTCTTGTATAAGAGGTGAGCTAAGGCAAGCAGTATAGAATCAAGCAGCACGAGAGGAAGTGTGATAAAGGGACAACCTCCATGAGAGCCAGAGATGAATCCAGTCCATCAAGAGAGGCCAGACAAACACTGCCTTGCCATCAGAGGAACATGTTTGAAAAGACTACAACTTATATATAATCCATGGTGTATCTTAATAAAATTTTCAAATACCTTATTTTCTCTAAATTTTAGAATATAAAATAGTAATATTTAAACATACTCTCTACAGTGGCAGTCTCTGGGAACTGCATCTAAAGTAATTTCTAAAATGTAAATGTTTAAATTATAAAACTGCTTAAAACCTACAGGAAAATTTTCCAGTATTTTCAGAGCCTTTCACCAATGGCCTGTTCCCTTTCAACAAAAAAGTCCAAAGAGTGAATCTCTTCTACAAATGTAAAAACACTAAGCAAAATTAAAAACTTCAAAGTAACACAAACACTAGGAAAAAAGAAAAATTAAGAAATGTCAAAGTGAACCTCTTTCACTTAAAAATCAGTTATTGCAAGGGAACAGTGACAAGAGTGGACAGGCAAAGACAAAATGAGGAAGGGGATGTTAATATTCCTATGAGCCTAGCCTCCTGAAGCATTAGTGTGGCTCCCTCGGGCATGTGGGTGGGTGGACACTACTTACGTTGGGCATGTAAGAGGTAGAGGTAGTGGGCAGGGGCTGGTAGGTGGAGCAAGGAGGTAAAAATGGAACCAGTGTTAGCATCAGGCTTGTGTCATGTAATTGTGAGGAAAAACACTGTTGGAGTAAGAGATGCAAGGATACCACACATACATACAGTTGATGGGGTTAATATCTATGGCTAGGAATCAGACATATGCCTGTAACTAATTAAAAAGGTATGATGGTGGATTAGTATATATGTAAAGACATTAAAGGGACTATAACATAAGGAGAGAATATGTTCTATAGATAAAGCAAAGTAATTTCAGTTAGTTGGAAGACAGTAATCCCACAGAATATTGAACCAACTAAATAATCATTGCCCAATATGACTTCAGCAGCAGGAGAATCTCTTTTGGAAGCACACATGGTCAGCATTATTTTGTGGGAGTTTGCCTGCTAGCTACAGCTGTTGGTATGTACAAAGTCAGCAGCCCTTTCAGATCACTAAGCCATAGTCCACCAGAATTTTTCTTTTAGTGAATTGTTTGAGAAAATACATTTTCAGATATAATGGGAATATATATCCTTCCTTCAAATACATTCTGAATAACAAGTAGGTAACTCAAAAAGACAGCATTAAATGTTGTTATTACAGAGTATTTGGCAAGTTAAACTGTCCACGGGACTGTTTCTGAACCTACAAGGCAGCCTATGTATGCAGCATCAGCTTTCCCCCAGAAGAGCATCACTACTGCTGAACAAACAGGACAGCAGATGATGGCACACTCCCAGCTGGGGTCAAGGTTGGTCACTCAAGGGTACTAGCGATGCTTGAACAATACTTCCTAAACATCCAACATATACACTTGGTATACACCGCCACAAAATAAGAGATTACATCTGGCACTGCATCCTGTGTTCATTGATACATGAAACATACACTTGATGTTTCCAAGACTGCACAGCTGCACCACAACGATACCCAAGGGTCAGCCAACAACTGAATACCACTGCGACACACTCAGTTTTTACTCGTGTCTGAGAGTGGAATAAGGTCAAGGGCTCAACCTAAATTCAAAATATGCTCACTTTTTTCACTCCGCTTAAACTTGAAGAAACGTCCGAAAGCATTTATAATTTTCGTGGAGATCCGAAGCTCTTCATTTAAGAGAGTCGTGTCATAGAAAGAAGAAAAATAGAGAGCAGTTAAGCCCCAAAATAATCAGTATAGGGAATGAAAAATTCAAGAAGAGAGCTAAAGGCAATGCCAGTTTTAAATGAATAGCAGTATTATGCCAGGAAAGGTGATGTCAAGTTTACTCTGCAAGATATAGCCACAACTGAGAGGACTGCAACATTTTTCTTTCAGATCAGATCCTTAAGGTTTCTTAAAGCATGTGTGTAGTACAGCTGCAGAGAATCTGTATATCACAGGAACAAGGTACATTTATATCAGACATACTCATTGTTATCTCAGGTTTCTGTTCAAAAAGAAAACACTCACTGAAGCAAGATCTAACAGTGCTACCTACATTTTTTTCTATAACACTCATAAATTCATGCAACACATATAGCAGAGGACACATAATATGGACAGAGACATTCAGGGAAAAAATAATATATACATTTTTTAGACAGTCACAAGGGAAAAGAAACATTACATCACATCACACCAAACTATGGCTCCTGCTGCCTGTGTGAGAGTTTTGTGTTGGAAGTGCAAGGTGTGGCAAAGAACAGTTTGGGTCTCTCAAGAGGTGCTGGTTCCCTGTGTTTTAACATAAGGGTCAACGATCAACACTGCAAATGAAGATGTGCACCGTTCAACCTTGTATGCAGTGCAGTCTCTCTCTATAACTCTCATCCTCACTTCACACTTCTACATCACAGAAAGAATGAGGAAAGAAAATTTACAGTATTCAGTGGAGTATGATGAAATTTGGGATCAAGATAAGAGGAAACATCAGATATATTTACGAGTAAGAATTAAAAACAGAGTGAGTGATAATGAGATGCACACCACAAATAAAGAGGCTGGTTGGAAAAAATTATATTAGTAGAATTAAACATATGAAGACTTGTTAAGAATTCAGCACTCAAGTAGTACACTGCTCACTACTGGAAGAAAACAAAGAAATTATAAATACAAGAAACAAGAGCAGGGCTTAGTGGTCTCATATACACTGCAGACAAAAAACTACACAACCATACAAAGTATATTACAAGGACTGAGGAGTGTCAATTGTGCTAGAAGTGAAAACAGGTCAAAACATAGCTCAGCAGTGTATGGAAGGAGAAAAGGGTGTTAATGAAGTCTGGGAACAATGATAAAAAAATGTATGGTGAGGAGAGGTAACAGAGAGGAAGGAGAGCTGGGAACACAACTCAGGATTGTAGACAAGATGAAATTTGGTCTTTAGGAAGCAAGAAAGTCCTGACACAAAAAGAAGGGAATAAGGAGAAACAGTATACCAAAAAAAAAATCAACTGGAAGAGAGAAAAAGGAGAGAAGACTGGTACTAAAGATCACAAAGCTAATGACAACACGACCCAGCAGAGTTCAAAGGGAAAAAAATAGTTAATAAAGTTGCAAAGCCCTAATACAAGAAAAAGTGGATGAGGAGAACCAGTATACCAGAAAATCAACAGGAAGAAAGGGGAAAGGGAGTAGACTGGCACTAGAAATCATAAAACTAATCACAACACAACTCAGCAAGGTTCAAGAGGTAAAAAATCAAGTTAATAAAGTTACAAATATATAACACAAGGAAAAAAGAGATGAGCTGGCAACGGAAACTCGACTGGAAAAGAGAGAAAGAGATGATACAAGAAAAAGAGAATCTATGAGGAGAAATAGCACGGGATAGTCAACTCGGAAAGAAGGAGAGAGCGGGAGAGGAAGGAGAGCAGAGCGGTGTTAGTAGCGGTTAACTGGGTTAGGGTCAGCTCAAGGGAGATGAGTCAGCACACTCACTTGGCTCAGCACTGTCCTGGGTGGAGGGTGTGCCTGGCTGGGCCTCATCTGGGACAAAGCAACACACACACAATGGGCCGATTAGTGCCGGGCTAACACACCAAAACCTCCGATTGGCACACATACACAATGAATGGTTATAGTATTAGTGGTAAAGAAGAAAGAGTAGCGATTGTGATGGTAGAAGTAGTAGTGGTGGTGGTAGTAGTAGTAGTAGTAGTAGTAGTAGTAGTAGTAGTAGTAGTAGTAGTAGTAGTAGTAGTAGTAGTAGTAGTAGTAGTAGTAGTAATAAAGTAGGGGAGATTTTAGTGGTACATAATGGTAATGTTAAGCTTTCTACACAAACATTGACACCAACACTCATTTGGTGGGTACATAGATGAATAAATGTGCAGTGAATGTTTAAGTCGTACACTCACACCCACACCCACACACTCACACCCAAACACACACACACACACACAGTAATTTAGACTGGGTATCGTAATTCTGATTTTTACGTTGCTTCAGTTCTCTTGTGACAGCCAAAACAGCTACATGTGACTGGTGACGAGAGGATAACATCACAGTGAGGGAAGCTGACACATCAAGAGTAATTATAAAAGTCAACATCAAAGAAAGCATCAAACACTGAAGAATGATTTAGCTATCTGAGAGAATGAGGCAAAGTTCAAAGTTGTTTAAATTTAAGCTTCTGCATCATAGTGACGAGTGGCTTTACTTCATATATCATGTAGGAAGGAAGCACAATGACGGAATGCACTTGTCCAGTTATTTGTGGGGTTAGGTAACCCTATAGGGAGTCCTACACATCATAATCTAGTGGGATACTTAGGGAAGCGTTAGAGTTAAAAGCACCACAATGTTGAGAAAGTATCAACTGGATATGAACCAAAGATTTTATGAAGATGATGCCATATCATAGGGCATATTTAAATTGTCTTTCACATGTATGATGATTTTAGGATTCTCACACAAACATGAACATTGGTTCCCTGAGTTGTTACCAAAACAGTACACAGCAATGCCATACAGTATGATACACATGGACACTTGGCTTCCATGAAAAATGCTAAACACTACGATAAATCATAAACTTTTCTAATTTTCAGTCAGTGAATAACAAGAAAATGTTATGTTAGTTTAGAACAATACATTCTTTGAGAGAGTTAAAATATCCATGCATAATTTATGTCTATGCTATAAAGGTAATTAGAATTGTTGTTTTCTGATTTTAAGCACCATACACTACTGTTTCATTTTTCTTTCATCACAAAATTAAGCATGGTGGTTCAAACTGATTTATTAAAGATAGTGTGTATGCCATGTGATGTGAGAATGATTTTTAACTTCAGAAATATTTCACTAAGGAATCAAAATGTTCTGAAGGCTGTGCAGGCCATTATCACCAAATTTCTAGTTAGAGGAGGGAATGTGAACGTTAGTCTCATCTCCAGTAAGCAATTAGAGTAAAGCACAGTAGTTACCAGCTCACATGTACCCATTGTTAAAACTGTACATTTCCAAATCAGCCACCTGAGTTTTGGTGTTGTAATTTCTATCTGGAGCAACGTATGTAAATCCTAAAAGAGTGAATCTGTAAGAGAACACAAGGAACTCCAGATGAGCAATTACACATTAATTCACAACTTAAGATGGTCAACCAAAGTAAGGCAGAAAGTAATGAACTGCGGCTATGATGAACGAACACCTGAAACCATAAAAGAGGAATTAAAGATCAAACACAAGCAGAGGGGTTAGTACAGGATGGGCTGGCACGAACAAGTAAGAGCTGCGGAGAGAACATGGATTACAATAAAATAAACTAGAATGGAATAACTCAGAGTAACTCGCCAGGGCAGCGCCAATTAAGATATAACCGGATGCTTCGGCTGAAATAGATTACATTTAAGGGGTTTTACTAAGGAGCGACATGACAGTTGTTAGGTTAAATGAGGTTGGTTAGGAAGAAATAAAGGTTGCCATGTTGGGGTTTGGCAGTAAAGTTAAATACATCAGTTTGGGTTGAGGAAAGTTGCAAAGAGGTTACAATGTTAGGTCATGGTGGTAATGTTAAGTAGGTCAGGTTGGGTTGAAGGAATGAGAAAAGGTTACCATGTTATGTTGATAATTTTAGGTTCGTTTGAGTTGAGGAAAGAGGAAACAGGTTGCAATGTTAGATTCTGGTGGGCTGTAATAAGGACATAAGAATGGTTTGGTTTGGTTTGATTCAGGTCAGGTCAAGTTAGATTAGGTCAGGTCAGGTTAAGTTAGGTTAGGTCAAGTCAGGTCATGTTAGGTTAGGTTAGGTCAGATTAGCTCAGGTTAGGCTATGTTAGGTAAGGTTAAGTTAGGTCAGGTCATATCAGGTTAAGTTAGGTCAGGTCATATCAGGTTAAGTTAGGTTAGGTTAAGTCAGGTCAGGTTAGGTACAGAGGGGAGCTATAAAAGGTTACAATGTTAGCCTGTGAAGGACTCCTTTGAGGACCTACCGGAGGCCCTGTTGAGAGCGGATGAGCGTTCCATGGAGACAGAACGACCGATGGAAGGATCCCTCTCCAGTGACGGATCCCTCTGCCCCGGGTCCATGCTTTTAGAACGGACTTTGGACCGACTAAACCTCTTCTTTAAGGTGCCAAAGAAGGAGTCTCTCTTGCGTCGGTTGCCTCTGCTCCTTCCTCGATCTATGGGTGAAAGGTCATGGATGTTCTTTTTTTTCTTGCAGCAGTGATTAGCGGGCTTTTTTATTATTTATTTTTGCCCTTGAGTTGCCTCCTTTACAGTAAACAAACTAATGAGGCAGACCAGAGACTAAACATATGAAATCTAGAAATCCTAAGCATTTCAGAGTTCATGCACATCCATTTCACAAGGGTTTTATAGGAGTTATTGGCATCTGCATGGGTAGTTTTATGACACTAGTGGTAGTTTGACAAAGCCTCTGTACCACAAACATGAAAAAGACACACGAACACCAGCTTAATCTCCTCTTCAACCTCTGGAAACTGTTGATGTGAGAGGCAGAAGCGTCTACACTGGGAGCTCGCTGAACCTGATGCAACAAGAACAACCGGAGCACAGGAGAGACAGGGATTAACTGTTACTGGAGGGACTGGAGGAGAGGGACAACTACATAAATACAAGCTGGTGTTCTTCTACTAGCACAACTTACCATCATTCTCTGCTGGTTCACTGGTGTCTGCAGTGGTGGTGACTGGTGCAGAGTGTGTGGCGGTGGTGGTGGACGTGGTGACTGTCGTGTGGGCTCCCGTGGTGGTGATGGTGGGCGTGGCAGTGGTGGTGGTGGCTGTCATAAGGTTGAGGAGCTCGTCTGTCATGTAGCTGCGTTGCTCATCGAAGTCGGGCTGTGGAGGAAATGGCTGTGTTAAGTATGTTCGTTAAAAGTGCAAACCTTTCCAAATAGAACTCTTATCAAAATGCTACCCTGGAAAACTTTACTGAGGTGTCATGTGGCTGCACCTCCATCCACATGCAAAACAGATGGATGCAGAGGTGAGGTGCTTCAGTCAAGATTTTTACAGATGCTGAGAGTGCATTATAAGGTCTTTGATGCTTCCATTAGGATTTTAAGGCATCATCTGGGGCATTCACAGCTCTTTGGTGGCTCAAATATTTTACAAAATACTATGTACATTTCCAGATGTGCAAGATTTTTACAACAGCAGTAAAACATGTAGCAGAATTTCATCATTCAGTGTTAACACCTAGAGAGGGACAGTAGAGCAGTGCCTGATTGAAAAGGAAACACCAGAAGAAGAAAATGTACTACGAGTGAGAGAGAGAAGACAAAGGAAGTTATGAATGTGACTTGTACTGTTACGGATATTACAGATGTGGAGAAAATAAATAGTGTCATGGCCCAAATGTAATAGTGAACCCAGAAATTTTAAGAGCTAATAACAAAATATTATTATCAAGGAGCTGCAATGACACACTAACACAGTTGACTGATTGAGTATAAAATCTTTGTGGCTCTGTAATAATGACATCCATTCTCAAAAGGAAGATAATACTGACTAAATTTGTACAACCCTAAATGAGAACAAGTGTATATAACATATTAAATATGAATCACCACTTTTGGTACTTACAATACTCAACTCTTCCCTTTAGTATCTTGTCTTTTTTATAAAACAATCAAATCAAATCCACAAGAGGCATGCACATGCATTCAAAGGATTCCTTTACAGTGGAGGGAGAGAGGGAGAATGAAAGAGTGCAGGGAAGGTAAAGACAAATAGAAGAGTTGAAGGCAAAGATGAAGTATACAAGACAGAGAGGCAATGAGGGAGTAAAACCACAGTACCTGCGAGAGAACCTCCTCGTACTCTCCACTGGGAGCTCGCTGAACCTGATGCAACAAGAACAACCGGAGCGCAGGAGAGACAGGGATTAACTGTTACTGGAGGGACTGGAGGAGAGGGACAACTACATACATACAAGCTGGTGTGCACATGGCCCAAGGAAAAGTATCTTCACCCTTGTAACTTATGTAGTTGAGATAGGAGACAAATGAGACAGCCAGAGGAGAAGGGACGTAAGGGACAAAGACAGTTTTTCTAGTTTGCACGTGGAAAGGCAGACTACACATCCCATAAAAAAACAAGACATAAGTTGCATGGGAAAAACGACCACCGGTACACCAAATACAAGGTCACTTTTCCCCTGCAACTTGTTTCGTGTTCTTTCTGCGATGTGTAGCCTGCCTCTCCTACTGCAAACTGCAAACAAATGGCTCTGTCCCTTACACCCCTTCTCCAGACGCTTCATTTGTGGTTTTATATAGGACTGATGCAGCCTTGGCAGGACTCTGAATGTTTCAAAAGGAATCATGAAGCAAAGAGGTATTATAAGTGTAGTGTCTTAGATATATCATTAGTATTAAGTATCTATAAAACTTCCTGCATTATAAATACTTTCCAATAATGATAAATCCAGGGCACTACAATAAGATCTCTCTGGTTCAAAAGAGTAAAGATACGTTTTCATGGAGTGTACGCAGGTAATAAAGACAGTATGGTTAACACACGCCCACAGTGACAAGCTGAAGGTTCTGTATGGCCAAGAGGAGGCTTACTGTGTCTATTAGTGTGTTTGAGGATGCTCTACTCTTTACTGAGAAAAAGGTTGACTATATATATTTCACACGATTGAACAAAAGAGCAATAAATGTGATGGCTTATTAAGGTAGATCAGTGTGTGTATTTGTTGATGGGACTGAACAGATAATCTTACCTGGATAACTTTCTTGGATGATTCCTTGAGAGCATAAGTACAGAAAAGGAAAGTTTTGATAAGTAAGTCACTACTGGGGGTGACTGCAGCAGCCAATCATGTGCTGCAGCTTAGTGCTACTGAAAACAGGGTAACGGATGCAATTAAGAGAATCAATCACATCAACGCCTAATGTTGCACCTATGAGGTAGGGGAAGCACAGGCCTCTACGGACATGCACTTTACAAATACACTATGCAAGCCTTGGAACTATTTTCACTGCAGGGAATCAGCTTGTCAGCCCTCAAAGTAGTCTTGATAACATGATATTTACAAGAAAAGATTTATGTACAAAAAGAGTAATTCCCACATAGATACCACATCCCCACAGGTCTGCAACACATGAAGATTACTCTGAAGGCTTCAACAAAAGACTGCTTTACATGCTCCTTAAATTCCAGTTAATATGATCACTGCAGCTAAAGTGTCATCACCAAAGAAACTCATAGTTCTTCCATCTCTTTGGCATGTGTTTTGATTGCTATTAAAATACCCAGTCATGAAAGTTCTTAAGAATCCATTACGATCATCATGAAGAAGGTGAGGGGGTTAAAAATTCTTTGATAATTGTACTTTAGATTCCTTTAAACTTCAAGAACAGGTGTCACTATCTTCCTATAAAGCTCTTAACAGTTTATGACATCTCAGTATTTACAAATGAGACAGGCAAAGGGTGACCCACTGAAGCAGGAAAGTCTACTAGCACTGCCAGCCCTAAACTGAAGAAATGTTGGGAGCACATCAGACACTAATGTAAAAACTATCATTTCAGCCAAAAAGAATATGGATCACAAGTAAAAAACATTGAATTTGTGTCTTGACTCAATTTTTTTTGGGGGGGGGCGCATGAACCTGAAGCAGTGATGCCATTTCAGCTCCAAAACTCTTATAAATTAACTGAGGGGATAACTTTTTAGCTGACATGACACACTCCCAACATAGCACCTGAGCCTTGCCATGCCACTACAGACATACTCCTGTGTGACGAGTGGCATGGCCCTCGGCAAGTCACCTTTTTGGAGGCGTGGATGATCATGGTGGACTTGCTGGCGTTGTTGGTCACCACGGCTTTCTTCTCCTCAATGTCACGAAGGACGACCGCCGCCACGCTGTCCCCGCCATTCACAATAACGTCTGAAATGGGGTGTTCAAGAGAGGGGTGAGAAAGGGAGCCATGCGTGGGTGAGGATGCGTGTTAACAGCTGAAATGGGGAGTTGAAGGGAGGCGCAAGGAAGGAAGCCAAATGTGGATGGGGATGTGTATTTAAAAGTTGAAATGGGGGGTTCAAGGAAGGGGTGACAAAGAGAGATGTGCATGGGTGAGGATGTGTATTAAAAAGCTGAGATGGAAGGTTTGAGGGAGGGGTGAGAGAGGGAGCTGTGCATGGGTGGGGATGTGTACTGAAAAGCTGAAATGTGGGGTTCAAGGGAGGGGTGAGAGAGGAAATTGTATGGGTTAGGATGTGTATTAAGAGGGGGTTCAAGGGAGGTGAGGTGTCAGAGCTGTGAATGGGTGATAATATGTATTGAAAAACTGTGTATGCACAGGCTTAAAATAGAAATCGGTGTATGCATGGCAAGAAATAGGGTCGTATTATAAGACGCTTTCGCTTCTCACAGCAGCTATTTCTAAAAGTCAAAGAGGGGGTCAATCAGGCTCTAATGAGTGTTTTTTTAGGTTCATGTTACAGAGGAACGGTCACACTACCGCCAGGATCATAAAACTCCTACGAAAGCCTTGGCAAATATGTGTTCTTGGGCGGCGAAATGTCTTATAATACTGTAGTGCGGTGACGGCCTGATGAGTGAGCCTCCCATAACCCATTCAGCGAATGGGGTACCTCTTTGGCCAACTCGGTAAGGAGTGGCTCTCCCGTCACGCTGGTCGCGGGTTCAGTCCCAGGCAGCCGGGGAATACCCTCTCCTTGTTGTCATTAATTTCTCGTGTGTTTCGATACATGCAGAGGACGTGTGGGACCGAGAGAGTAATAGAAAAAGAGAATAGAAAATCTCTTCATTAAAATACAACCCATAGTATCTTCAGCTTGATAACTAGATTATAAGATATGAGGAAATGAGATTCTTTAGTGTAGTGTCTGCTATGGGAGGCTCAAGGGCTGGGTGAGGAAGGGAGGGCCGTAAGGTTAGGATGTGTATACTATAAGGAAAAGTATAAGTGGATTTTTGATGTAGCTCGGAAAATAGTTATAAAAGGATACTATTTTTCCCACCAAATTGATCAATTAGACCACAAAGTCATCAGCAACACCACCGAAAATATTGTTAGTTGTCATGTTTTCTGTCAGTGATTTTAGAAATTTGGCATGCCATTCTGAATTTTGAGAGGTGGCTCACTCCTGATATTAAGAGAACCTTTTCCCAGGTACAAATATCACTTTGCACTGAATAAATATTCTAAGTAACATAAATGTACCAAAAAACAACCAAAGCTATCTTTAATTACTATTTCTATTAACTACAAATAGCATGTAGTCACACATACATTATTAATCTAAGAATCCAGAAATGTTCTTGCACTTGCAGTCACAAAAAACGTCTCCATTGGTAAGTTATGCAACTCCCCTACGCAGCACTACATGTCTAAACAGCAAAACAAAAAAAGAGCATATTCTTGAAGGCTTCCTGTGGGAGTAAGCTAACACACCCAAGCGACTTTTGAGAGCAGGAAGATTACTCACCGAGGACTACTTAACATTATAACATCCCTTCTCTACAGGTGACTAGAGCCTATGACCAATGCAGGGATACAACGCAGGTGTTCTGCCATCATGTCTCAGCTTGTGCTTCATCCAGTGTGTTTGCATCAACCAAATACCAAAGCTTGTCTCATAAATGGCCCAGATGTAAACCAGATACAGTTGTCCCACGTGTCTGTGCTCTGATATCATCTAATCATCCAGTCACGAGTGCCCTTTTTAAATGGACCCATCACAAGTGTTTCTCCAGCAATACAACATGTTTCAGTGACAAACGGAAGGGAATATCATTAAAGTGAATAAATAATTAGTATAAGAGAAACTACTCTCTGTCATGTGCAGTGAAGTAGCCTTGTGTTGGAGATGCATCATGTGACAAGAACCAATATCCAAAGTTGTTTGTAGGTGGAGTCAGGTGATATAAACTCTGCCATTGTAACCAGGCTTGCTTGAGTGTACAGTCAGTCTTACATTATGACAAGCTACGAGTGCAAATTTACACAACTGTGACGACAATTAACATTAACATTTAGAAGTTGCCTAAAAATACAGTAAATGGATCTCTTCATTAAAACAAGATGATTGAGGTAATCAAGCAACTGAAATGATAAGATAGTAGGGGAACATATTTACACTCATGACTCCACCAATAAACAACAACTAAAGGGGTGTGGGCCTTGCGTCCAAACTAGCGTCCAGCCTCTAGTGATGCACGAGGGCACCTGCACACCTGAGCGAATGTTGTTGGCCTTTCGATAGGACTCTCTTCTTCGGTAAGACCCAGGACTTGCACTTCCAACGGCACCTGATTCATCTTAGGCATTAGTGACAAAACCTTTCTCCTCACTGAGAGCTTAAAAGGTAAAAGTTTAGCACAATGGCTCACACACAAACACAAGTAAAGTCAATCACACATTTAAGATTAAGAAGGATTGAGTAACCTATACAGCTTATACAAATCTATGTTTTGTAAAAGGCTAATTATTTTCCCTAAGACTTCTTTTATTACTATTACTATATCAGGAAAAATATTGAAAGTTATCTAGAGCATATATATTTCTCACACAATCTAGCTATGGTATTCTAAACATGTATAAACTAGGATAGTATGACAGTACTTATGTTTATGTGGCTTACTACTAATATCTAACTTTCACGAATTATAATTTGTATATGCTGATCATTGGTTTCATTGAGATCATTTGAATCACACTAATTCTTAAGGGACCAACTCAACCATCTATTTACAAGAGATGGAGAAACTTTAACAGGTAAAATGATGACACAAAATACTCACAGGCAAACACAAACACTTCATATCACTAAAATTAAAATATGTCCAGCAAATATATACACTTATCCAATCAGAGTGAGTGCCACTGACACACACAACAGCCTCAGAGCAGCACCAGCACACTGTACCTTGGTTGTCCGGGGCCTTGATGTAGGTGGTGGTGGTGGTGGTGACCAGATCCCCTCGTGGTGTGACGCTCTGACTGGTGGTGCTGGCGCGCAGTGTGTGGTCAGGTAGGTCAGCTCGGTCCAGGAACAGGAACTGAGGCAAAAGGAACACAAGCAAGAGTCAACACCCACCTGTTAACTCACTGCATATTGTTTTTGTCCCCCATTCTTCATTCTTCTTACTTTACTGTCATTGTCTCTAGTAGCTTTTATACCCATGTCTGCTTATCAAAACTGACAGTGAAACAGATCAATAGAATGGACGAGTACTGAAGAGAGCAAGAGAGAGGGAGTTAACCCAGTAGCAGCGAGGATCATGTTTCTTAATGGTCCCTCTAAGCGAGAAAAATGAGAAAAAATCATCTCTCACACAAACCAT
This sequence comes from Eriocheir sinensis, assembly GCF_024679095.1. Lineage (NCBI taxonomy): Eukaryota > Metazoa > Arthropoda > Malacostraca > Decapoda > Varunidae > Eriocheir > Eriocheir sinensis. The sequence goes on along the minus strand of NC_066546.1, from coordinate 5,266,829 downwards.
TTTATAATATATATCAAAGCATTTGTGATCAGTTTATACATCATCTATTTTGGGGGGTTTATATCATGGCACAAATTTGGCCCATCACTGCTACCGGGTTAACAGGAGAGGGATTGAGTGTGCTGAGAGGGAATGCAAGAACAGAGGAAGTTGGAGACACTTCTGCCATGGCTATCCCCTTGTGAGAAGTCCCAGTGCTGCCACATGACATTAGGAGGAGCACCCAGTCTGTTTGGGGTTGTGGGTTGGGGGTAACCCACAACCCCAAACAGTCAAGACACAGAAGACGTAGAGGAAGAAAATAGACAACTCACTCCAGGCTATGGACTTTAAATGAGAAGAAGACAAAGATACTCAAGGCTATGGAATGCAAGTCTTTTACCTCCACAGTGAGTGATCCAGAGACCTCGTCATTCTCATATGGTCGGGACAGCAGGGGGATGATCTGTCGCTGGGAGGGTGTGGCCACAAGTTCCTCAATACCCACGATGCCCAGACCCAGGAAGTTGCCATTGGTCTTGTCGTACAGCTCAAACAGAAGCTCCAGTGTGCCGCCACTCAGGTCGCTGTAGGAAGACATGTTGACTAGAGTATGTTTGTTAATTCAGTCACACCAGTTAACATTCATACCAAAATTTGCTCTAAAAAATTGAAGCAAGGTATAAAACTGTACAACTGCCAAATAAGAATATGTTATTGATCTTTATTTTGACCATAGTTGTCCATGATGTCATTTTCAGTATTCATTTCCACAGGGTATATTTCCACTGTACACTGATTGGATGAAACAGTAATGAGAGAATAAGAGGTGAAGGTAGTGTTAATAAATCATAGAAGAAATATTCATTCACGAGAAGAAAAATTAGTGACACAAAGAAACAAAAAATATAAACAAAAGGAAGAAAGGTAAAGGGAAGAGATAGGAGGGTAATTCATAAATAAAACAGGAACTGCTCATCTTTAAAAAAAATATAAGCTGAAATATGAGAAAACCAAAAGAAATGACAAGACAATGGTGGGGGAGGGGACAAGAGGGTAATAAGTACATACAAGAGGAACTGCTCATCCCAGAATGGTGAGCTGGTGTCCTTGACCACCGAGGTTGTGAACTTCTGGGGCGGCTCATCCATCTCCACCACCGAGTAGGCTTCAGACACCGCTGGGAAAAACGACAACACTGTTAAAACACACACACTAATCCTGTGTACTGTTTCTTGGTGTTTTATAATTTTTACAGCTACGGAGGTGCAGCTCAAGGGCAAAAAAAACAATATAACAACAAAAAAGTCCATTAGGTGCTGCTCCATTGACAGACAAATGAACGAATGGCCAGAAAAGAGGTTAGTATCAGTCTATGTAGCTAAATCATCAACTTACAGTAATTGGCTTTTCTCATTTATAAACAAGGTAAATATTATGCAACCATGTCTACTCATCAAGGGGACTCTGTTTGGGTCTCCATCAGCTCTTTATTTTCCCTTGATGTACTTTCATGGATCTCAGTAATAATAATAATGATAATAGATTCAGTACTTACGTTTCTCGCAGCCCACTCCTGTTGCCTTCACAATCTTAACAAGCAGACGTTTCCCATTGAGTCCAGGGATGCCCATGGGCTGGCTGGTGGTGGAGTGCGAGGTGGTGGTCTGTAGGGGGGTCGGGAGTTAGTACAATCTAACTATCTTGGTTTGTGTTTGGGGGCAGGTCAGGATGGAGAAACAGGCATGTGAAGCAATCTTGGAAGGGGAATTTTCCTTTCTTGGCTGTTGGGATTTATTCACTTAAGAAAAATGTCAAGTTTGTTTAAAAATTAAGAACACAAACCTTAGACCCAACATGAAATTATATTTGGTAAAATTGAGTTTTCAAATTAATATCATCAGTGAAAATTCAATCAAAGCAAAAAATCAGACAAAAACATGAGAAAAACAAAACAGGGCAACAGGACAAAACACATGATGTCACCCGGCTTAGTGCAGAGCAAGGGTTTGGGACAGACAGACAGACGAGATCAGCCAGAAAAGGAAGCCAATCTTACTCAGGCTATCATACATTTCCCTCACACGTGTTCCTTCTCTGGCACTTAAAACTAAACCAGTAATACACATGAAAATTGAAAAATACCATTATGTGAATCTAGACTATGTTAGGAAATCAAGTTAGTGTGGGGCAGACTAAATCTAATATCATTTTCATATGAGGTTCTCTTAGTTGTGAGAAACCTTTGAGAGTCGTGCTTTATGTTGCAAAGGGTCACTGTTCATGTCCCCGTGTCAGGGTTAGTTGCTGAAAACCTTAACATGACTCAAGGCTTACTAAACTTTACAGCAGTACACTTTGGGAGACTAGCTTCTAGTTCCTCTCCTGCTTATGACACATATTCTCGAGAGGAGCTTCAGGTCACTCCCAAAACTGAAAACCAATCTGACTCTTGCCTCACTTAGCATGTCTACAGGGAAACAATGGAAAATCTTTTTCATATTAGATATATTTCACAAGATGTTCAATACTTGGCTGCTGTCATTTGAGAAAATAAAATACAGTACATTAGAGCATATTCTTTGAGAACAAAACAAAGCAAAGCTCATTTCCAGAAGCAAATAATACAAACCAGCCTTTGCAGTTTTCCAGGGACAAAAATTGCTGGAAAACTTACACACATTGCATCGTTAGGTCACGAACATCATACCTTGACCCACACAAGGTGGCTTGTATATACAATGCGTTTCCCTTTTCTCATTGCAAAGACAGAAATAACTGCATTTGGTTAGCTCTACTGCACTGTGATGAAAGAAAGTTAGGAAAAAATTCATATTTGAATTCTGAAGTTTTAAAGAAAGAACATAAACAATGGCTTTCTGTCATGCACATTAGTAGAGCTTACCAAACATGCAGGTGACAAGAGCTCCGGGGACAAAGGACACAGACATCATCCCAACGTTAAGCTGCACATTGTTATCAGTATGGAACAGGACACCAACACACCACAGTGTAGCCACCAGAGAAAACTATACACACTAAATGTGATAACTCCCACAAAGATTTACCTGAAATAAGTAACCCTAAGCTCCAGATGGTTCCCATGAAAAAACAAAGTGTTCCATGGTTTAGATCATCCATAATAAGCTGAGGAAGACTTGCAAGGGATGATTTGACGGCTTCAGAAACCAATGGACAAATCAAAAGATAAAAGTAGGAGATTAATAGTACAGTTCATGTTGTTTAATAAACAACTGTTCATTAAATGATTATCTAATAACTATGCTCAAACTGACACACTTATCATGGAACACTTAATTCTTTGACAAATTAAAGGCACCTCACACTTAAGATAAAAGGTTAATAAAGACATATTCCCATGAGCCAGGAAAAATACAGTGAACAGAGAAGGAAGTAGGCCAAGTATGGCAATGTTTCCAAGTCACCTTGAGTTTGAAAATCCAAAAGACATTTCCTGGTTAGAGATAGTACAGAAACTGACTGGAAAACAGACCAAGAACAGTAATGTTTCCAGAAAAGCAGATGAGGTAATAGGTGAGTTTAAGTGCAGACAAAGAGGTGCTTCCAAGAATAAACCAAGTAGTGCTTCCAGGAGCAAACCAGACAGTGTTTCAAGAGCAGACCAAGTGGTTCTAGAGTAATGTTTCCAAGAGTAGAGGCCAAGGAGTAAAGTAACACTTTCACGAGGCACACCGGCCGGGCTGAAACACCCAACCCAGGACTGACAAAGCCAACATGAACCCGACAGGAGAGCTGAGTTGTGGTGGATTAGTGGAGGAGTACTGCAAGAGCCCCAGCAGAAGGAGATCCACCAAGGCAAAAATGTGTGGGTCTTACCACAAAATAAGTGCCATAAACAGGGTACGATGACAGGGGTTTGGTCCACTGGGGCAGACCTGAGGTGAAGGGAGTGTGGTCCGGTGCAGCCGCCCCTCCAGAGGCCAACTTCCCTGTGCGGGATGCGACCTGAGGCTGTGTTAGTGCACCAGTGTTATCAGTTGGGATTAGTGGAGCCACACTCTGGGGGGATGTGGTTAGTATATTTCCTTGTTCTCCTTGTCCTGCGACATCTGAAAGCTTGCCCTTCCTCCCAGGGTCAGAGTGTCCTGCTGAAGTGCCAGACTGTTCTTGTGTCTGTATGTCCTCGCTCTCCACTATAACCTCCCCTCCGAAGCTGACTCTCTTTTCTTGTCCGTTCTCACGACTAGAGTTTCTGACAGTGTGTTTGCGTGACTTGTCCTCGTCCAAGTGCGTGGAGGGCTGGCGGCTGTCTTGGTGCAAGGCTGAGCCACCCTCCTGACTAGCATTCACTACTTTGTACGGAGTCGATGTGGGTGCAATGTCAGAAGTTGTATCGTTAGTTGTGTATTTCACCATCTCATGACTAGACTTTATGCAGCTGTCCTGGAGTGGTGTTGGTGTGGCCTGATTCTCCCGAGACTCAAAACTCCCGTCGTCTATTGTCTCAGCCTCAGCGATCAGGCTAATGTCACTCATCCTCCACTCGTCTTTTGAATACAACCCTCCTGTTCCTGCCTCAGTGGATACGCCAATGATCTCTTCTACCTCTGAGTCAGTAGATGAGTCCTGTGCACTGTATGTACCATGACTGGAGTACCCAAGCTCATCCTCATCCTCATCCCGCCGTGACAGTCTGAAATCCTTCTCCTCAGGTGAAAATGGATCCCTGGCTAATGTGCGAGGGTCAAAATACTCATCATCCGTGTTGGCATCAGTGGTTGAGTCCTCCCCTGAGAAGTGTGCTGGGTATCTGAGCGAGGCATAATACTTGTTCTTGAGTGCCTCCTGGAGTTGTGTGTTAAGGGACTCTAAGGATGATACACTGGTTCTCATCTCTACCTCTGAATCTGAGGGAATGAAGGCACCCAATTGATGTTGCCGCCTAAGTTCTGTGATGCGTGCGTTGTCTACTCCATCCTCATCCTGTTCCTCATCAGGCAGAGTATGTGCATCTGGCATGTGAGAAGAGTTTTGTGTTTCCTCAGCATCAGCTCTGCCATTGGCTTGAACAGGGGTGTCTGTCTCACTGACTATCATGTTTATGTCTTTAAGCCGTGTGTTAATGTTTGACTTATCACTGTCTTTATCAAATCCTGCTTCCACGGGTTTGTTGGTGTTTCCGTCAGTGTTAGTCTTACTTTGGACATCATTGTGTTCTGCCTCAGGGCTCATACCACTGCCGTCTTTATCAAGCTGTGTATTTATGTTTGACTTATCACTGTCTTTATTATATCCTGCTTCCATGGGTTTGTTAGTGTTCTCCTCAGTGTCAATCTCACTTTGGACTGCACCGAGTTCCGTCTCAGGGCTCATAACATTGCTCTCTTCACCATGAGCTTCCTTCTTTGTACTGACTGCCACTATGTCTTTATTAAGGTTTGTGGATACTCCATTACTCGTAGCTTCTTCTGTGCTGATCTCACTATTGTCTTTATCAGGAACTTCTACCTCAGTGCTGCTTATGTTAATGTCTTTGTAAGGTTCTGTCTTAGTGGAAACTCCATCTCCGTTGAGCTCCGTCCTAATACTACTTCTGTTACTATAGTTACAAGGAACCTCAACCTCCGTGCTGCCTACATTACTAACATCTTTTTCAAACTCAATGCTGATTATGTTTGCGTCTCTGTCAAATCCAATGCTTATCTTCTTATTAGGAACCTCTGTTTTAGGGATGACTGTCTTATCAAAATCTGCTTTACTGTTGATTATTTTACTGTCCAGCTCTATTTCATTGCTGTCTTCATTGGATTCTGCCTCAGTGCTGATTCCATTGCTCTTTTTATTATCCTCTGTCTCAGTCACAACAATTTTCCCATTTTCTTCATGCTCAGCCTTATTAGTGACCATATCAATACACTCAGATCCCTCTCCTTCAAGGTGTGGCGCAGTGATGGCCACAGCGTCACCTTCAGCTTCCATCACAACACCGACTCCATTACCATTTTCATCCAGGATCACTGAAGAGGGCTCGGAATGGCCATGCATCAGGGAAACATTATCACTGGCTTCTGTTCCTGTTGCATGGTACCTTTCATCCAAGTCTTCAAAATCCTCACGCTTTCCTTCTGAGTAAATGTCTTGAATGTCTTCCTCAAGGTTTTTGGGCTTTCCTTTTCCAGGGTAAATGTCTTGAATGTCTAAGTGAAGATCTTTGGGCTTTCCTTCTTCTGAGCCGGTGTCTTGAATGTCTTCCTCAAGGTCTTTGGGCTTTTCTTCTAAGTAAGCATCTTGAATGTCTAAGTGAAGGTCTTTGGGCTTTTCTTCTAAGTAAATGTCTTGAATGTCTAAGTGAAGGTCTTTGGGCTTTTCTTCTAAGTAAGTGTCTTGAATGTCTAAGTGAAGGTCTTTGGGCTTTTCTTCTAAGTAAATGTCTTGAGTGTCCTCCTCTTCTTCCTGTCTAGATGGTGGGTCACTCTCTTGGGTCATCTCACAGCTGTCTTTGCCTTGCTGCTCATGGAAGTGATCGGACACAAAGTTATCATTCTCCTCTGAGCAGATGTAGTTTTCAGCGTCACGGTCTTGCTTGTTTGGTTCTGTTCTATCACGCTGCTCCTCTGGCTCAAGTTCACCCCCTGCCGTGAAGTCCGATCCCTTATATTCCTCTTCTGGTTGAGGTTCTTCATTGAGTCCTTCATCGCTCACTTTCCTAGATGGTAAAAGTGATGGTGAATGGTGCTCTTGAAGTGACGATGATGGTGGTACTTCTTCATTAAATTCTTCCAGGCCGTCAACATCAGTCACTTTCCCAGATGGTGAAGGTGATGGTGAATGGTGCTCTTGAAGTGACGATGATGGTGGTACTTCTTCATTAAATTCTTCCAGGCCGTCAACATCAGTCACTTTCCTAGATGGTGAAAGTGATGGTGAATAGTGCTCTTGAAGTGACGATGATGGTGGTACTTCTTCATCAAATTCTTCCAAGCCCTCACCATCAGTCACTTTCCCAGATGGTGAAAGTGATGGTGAATGTTGCTCTTGCTCTTGAAGTGGTGATGATGATATTGGTTCTTCATCAGGTTCTTCCAAGCCCTCACCATCAGTCACTTTCCCAGATGGTGAAAGTGATGGTGAATGTTGCTCTTGAAGTGGTGATGATGGTGGTACTTCTTCATCAAATTCTTCCAAGCCCTCACCACCAGTCACTTTCCCAGACAGTGAAATTGATGGTGAATGTTGCTCTTGAAGTGGTGGTGATGATAGTGAATCTTGTCCTTGAGGCGTGAATGGTGATGATCTGGGTTCTTCTGATGGTGACGGTGGTGGTGGCTCATCCTCCTGAAGTGGTGTTGATGGTAATGATTCTTGGGGTGTGGATGGTGACACAAGATTCTTAATGTCATGATCACTATATTTGCTTCCCTTGTCATGCTCTGGAAGTGATGGTGGTGGTGATGGTGAGTCAGGTTCCTTCAGGTCATCATCACTATAAATGCTTTCCTTCTCATGTTCCAGAGGTAATGATGATGGTGATTCAGTGTTCTTAAGTTCATCATCACTATCACCACTTTCCTTCTCATGCTCCGAAAGTGATGGTGAGTCTAATTTTTTCAAGTTATCGTCACTCTCACTGCTTTCCTTCTCATGTTCTGGAAGGGATGATGAAGGTGATGATGGTATAAGTTCTTCCGGTAGTGATGGTGATTCAAGTTCCATCAGGCTATCGTCACTCTCACTGCTTTCCTCCATCCCTGAGGCCTTGGGGGAGGTCTCTGGGTCTTGCTGTCTTTCCTGCTGAGGCACATAGACATCCATCACCTCCCACGGCAGGATCTCGACACACTCTTCAGGGATGGAGAGCTCCGAGTCCTCGATCTCAATGTGCCTGAACAAGCTCTCGGTAAATTCATTCAGGCACATTTTGTTTTGTTTCGATTTCTCCTCGTCTTCTTCCTCCTTCGTTGGTTCTGTGCCTTGTGTCTCAGTGTCATTCCTTGCTGTTGTTGTTGTGGTTATTTGAGTGTCTTTGTCTGTATTGGTTTTCTGGGGTGCTATGTCTGCTGTCTCTCTCTCATCCTCATCTTCCTCATCATTATTCAGACATATTTTGCTTTGTTTTGGTTCATCGTCTTCTTCCTTTTCAGTTTCCTTCTCTGGTGTTGTGGTGATGTGAATGTCTTTGTCGGTATCATCTTTCTTGGGTGCTGCTTCCTCAATCACATCCTCGTCACTCATCAACGTGTTTGTTTCTCTATTCTTATCTTTGTCTTCCTCCTTCAACGTTATGCTGACTTCATCATCATACTCATCATCTTCCTCTGATGTGATGCTGATTTCTTCACTCTCATCACCAGTTTCCTCTGTCTCTTCATTTGTTTCTTTATTCACACCTTCATCTTTTACATTTACTGTTGAGCTCGTGTCTTCATTTTCATAATCATCATCATCTTCTCGTGCTTCAGTGCTTACTTCATCATCACCATCATGCTCTTCCTTCATCACTGTATTAATATCCTTGCTCTCATCTTTATCTTCATTTGTTGTTACACTTATTTCTTTACCGTCTTCTTCATAATCACTTTCATGAACCTGAGTCTCTGGAACATTGCCACCATCAGTCTTTAAGCCATGGGATAAGTCGTCTCCAAGTGCAATGTCCTTTTCAATCTGTTCGTATTTGGCCATCACCTCACTGAGATTTAGAGAGGCTATCCCTTCATCCTCTTCATATAAGTATTCAACGTTTCGATCCTGCACTGCGACTCCACTGCAGAGGCTCTGATCTTTGCTCTCTAAAACATCTTTTGGATCTTTCCCTTCAGGCAAGCTATAAATGCCAAGGTCTTCTTCCTCAGATAGATATTCTACATCTTGGTCCTGCATTGCAACTCCACTGCAGAGGTTCTGATCTTTATTCTTTGAAATAGCTTCTGAATCCTTATTAGGCAAGTTATCAGTGCCAAGTTCTTCCTTTTCAAATGGACATTCTATATCTTGATCTTGCAATGTAACTTCACTGTGAGAGTTCTCATCTTTGTTCTTTGAAATAGCTGCTTTTAAATCCTTATCAAGCAAGCTATCAAAGCCAAGGTCTTCCTCCTCAGATGGGTATTCTACATTTTGCATTGTGACTTTCCTGCTAGAGTTTTCATCCTCATCCTCTGAAACAGCCTCTGAAGGGTTCCTATCAGGCAAACTATCAATGCCAAGCTCTGCACACACCACTACACCACTAGACTGATGGGAAGGGGAAGTATCACCCTCACCCATTGAGACTAGAAGTTCCCGCTCCTCTACATCATTCTCGCCACTACTACCATCTACCAAGTTGGACACACCAGAAGCAGTGGGTAAGAGTGACTCAGGGGAGAGGGAGTGGATGGGGGAAGGACTGGATGATGGCTCTTCGGATCCACTCGACAAATCCACATCCACACCAGACTCTAGACACAGGGTAGTGGCACTGGATGGCTGGTTATGGAGCAGGGGCAGTAAGGGGGGTTGGGTGGGTGCCTCCTGGTCATACTCAGGGAGGTCGCAAGCCACACTGCCATCAAGAGCTGCAGTCTCAAGTCTAAGGTCAAGCTGAGGAACCTGGGCAGCCACACCAACCTGCACTCCCACACAGCATGCTTCACTTACGAAAGGTCCCTTCAGGAGTGGTCCGAGCCCCGCCGAGCCGCCCAGCTGGGGTTTCTCAAGGATATCCAGCTTATCAAACCGCATCTTAGTATCCTCCAAGTCATCCTCTTCGGGTTCTGTTAAGTTGTTGTATTTTGGTGCTGCTAAGAGAAGAGGACTTCCCGTTTCCTTCCTGAGGCAAGGTTCGTCCGATGGTCTCCGAGGCGGCATCACATCTGCCAGCTCTGCCTCCTCCTCCTCCATGCCATCCATATCTTCCTCGACAACCATGGCATTTCTGGGCTCATCAATGAGCTTGGATCTGCTGGACACCATGAGGACAAAGTTTTGGGTCTTTGGTTCACTTTCCTCTTCATGGTGAGTGGCAACAGTGATGGAGGGAATGGTGGCAGGTGGGCGGGGCTCTGGTACCTCTTCTTTGGGAGGAGGAACATCAGCAGCAGGCACATAGTTCTCCTGCCATGTCTTGCAGAACTCTTCTATTTCATCAGGTCCCATCTCGGCATTCTCCAGCGAGGGGTACTTGGTGAGGTTCCTTGCTATGAGTTGCTCTTCACTCGAGGTGAGGTTAGAGGAGAAGGTGAGGGCTGTGAAGGACTCTCCTGCTGCCTCAAGTTTCTCGTTATGAAGTGGAACAAACTCTGCTTTGGGGGTTTTACGAGGTGCTGAAGGTGGGTGAGTCTGTCTCTCACGTACCATAGAGTCGTAGCCCACGGGGATGATGGGATCAGGAGCCTGCCGGGCCCGTCGAAACCTGGGAAAGGTCAGGGTCGGCTGGAAGTTGAATTCGAGGACTGAGTTACGCAGGGCAGATGTAAGAACCTCGTCAATCACGTCCAACATCTGCTGCTCATTGAGCCCTGTCGAATTGTTTCGTATTCCCTCCAACTTGAGGGAAACCTGTGAAGAAGAAGCACCAGTTAGAGGCTGAACTGAACTACCCTGTGTGGCTTCTCTGTCTACTTTAATGGTGGCGCTGCAAAGCCTCGCAAATCATAGCTTGGAAGACATGAAACCTCACTCACATTACTGCATATTTGTAGAGGTAGGTCATGGGAGTAACTTTTTATCTTTTATTCTGAGACTTTAAAATAATACTCATACTCATTTATATAGATATGCAGCTAAAATGATTTCTAACATTTGGACAAATACACATTATATTTATCATCAACTATATATGATGTGGGAGAACTATGTCAGGGCTTAAGATAATGAAAAATCACACTATGAGGTGGTTTAAGTATTAGGTCAACAAAGCACAACACTGGGTTTGGAGGTAAAAGATCAATTTCCAGACTCAAAACTCCAAAAAATAAAAAATGGGTCAACACACTAGTCAAACATTATGGTGTCTAGGGCAGGGAGGTGGCTACTGAAAACGTCTTATCTTCTACAAGCCACGGCAAGCTACAGGTGTTTACAGTTTGTTGCAGAACCTGACATTGCCAGGCTCAGTGGGGGCTCAAGTCCTGCACTGCTGCTCGAGTTATGAATGAACAAAGTACGGTAGATACATTTCCCCTTATTTTTTAACACATCATCAACAGGGTATTTCTAACACCTGGTTCCTGATTTAAGACAGTGGTTGGTTTGTATTATCATCCCATGAAGACCGTGCAGCCCAAAGTACATTTATCTGCACAGTCAGATAATGAAAACTACAAAATGATTATCCATGACACGAGAGTTTTGATAATTTTAGTAAAGCTTTGAGTTGTGATGGTCTTAGAAGCTTAACAGATGTCACCCTCAGCAGCAGTGAGGACTTAAGCTTTGGTCCCGAGATTCACCTGCCCAGAATGCTAACCAGTGCGCCATCAGCAGTCTTAGCACACTCTCCATACTTACCTCTACACCCTGAAAGGAGGGACGGGGCTTGGTAAGAATGGCATGCAGTTATCACGGAATAGAAAAAGCAAAACTTGGGGAGGGAACGAACATTTTCCATCTCAACAAACTGTTTTACTAATCATCATTGATATTAGTCTGGGTGCTTTTTATACTGGGGCAAAAAAAATGTTAAAAGAACTAAAAACAAAAATAATATACATGTGAAAAATCTCAATATGGTATAATACAGAAAACATACTAAAATTTCAGCTGCTAACGAGATCACAAACAGAATATTGAAGGTATAACACTGCCAGTATGTCTGTTTGTGCTAGTATGAGGAGGAAACTAAACAGTGACTTCATTATGGTGGAACAGTGAAGCATAACCCATTCAATAAGGAACTCTGATATGCTCCTCTTAAATGACAGATTAAATGACTTTCTCAATCAGCTAAATAAAAATATCTTTTCTCTCAAAATTATATATAGAATCTGGTTATGATATGATGAGATGGAGAGGCAGAACACCTATAATAAGACACTCATCTACTCTTCCCCATTGACAAAGTAAATTTATTTTTTAACCCACTAAATAAAAGTATACATCTCATCCCTCAGATTAACCCGGTAGCAGCGGGGATCATGTTTCTTAATGGTCCCTCTAAGCAAGAAAAATGAGAAAAAATCACCCCTCACACAAACCATTTCATATATATCAAAGCATTTATGATCAGATTATGTATCATCATTTTGGGGGGAATTATATCGTGGCACAAATTTGGCCCGTCGCTGCTACCGGGTTAATATAGGAAGAATGAATAAAACTTGCCTACAATATGGTGAAGTAGAGATGTAAAAGACCTTCAACAAGACACACTAATCTGCTCTTGTTAAACGGCAGAGTAACATATTTTTCACTCTACAGTATAATATTTCCTCATCTCAAAATAACACTTCAAGGAATACTTCAAAACCTGTCAACAGCAAGGGAGTATAGACTAAAACATTAACAAGAAACTATCATCTGTTCCTCTCAATGAAAGAATGTGTATTTTTTGTTCATCTGCTAAATAAAAATGTTTCATCTCATAGATCAGCATTAGAGAATTTGAGACACAATACAACGATAACTAATCTGGCATCTGAAACATAGATAACAGTGAATAATAATCTATATAAAAAAATTATCAGGTGTGTGTGTGTGTGTGTGTGTGTGTGTGTGTGTGTGTGTGTGTGTCCCAATGTGTTTTTACTCTTGATTATTTTTGTACTTAAAACAATGGTAATACTTCAGCTGTTTTGTTTCTTTCCACCAAACTAGAAAAAAAACAAAGTTGATATTAATTATAAACTTTTTGTCCCTGTCCCATTAAGTGGTGGTGATGGTTTTAGTGGTGGAGGAAGCTGCCACTAGGGTCTATTTTCTGAGTGTCTGGAATAAGTTAACCCTCAGCCTGCGAAGACAGGACAAGAAGCCAGTGCAATCTTCCTTTAACAAACTGTCTAATTAACACCCATCATAAATGCCTGTCATGTGTGTGAAGAAACCCTTAACCTCACCTAACTATAACCAAAATAATCGCATTATTTGTGTACTCAGTCAATATGTTTAAGATTCTTCAGTAAAGACATTATCTATCAAAGTGAGCTCTTTCTTTGTTGAGTAATAATACAAGTAACCACCTTTTTTTCTACGTTTCTGCCTATGGCGCCGGTAGACTTTTTTGGTGGGGCATGGTGGTTGGCCCCAGCCCGTTGTGGTGCAGGCAAGTGTTTATAATGGCCCCATCTTGTTTGGCTCATGCAACCCCCCCCCCCCCACACACACACACACGAGCTCATTTTTTTTTTTCTCTAAAGAGAGAGAATCTAGAGTCCGGGTTGATAAGTGGTCTTCATTTACAAAGGCCACTCGGCGGTGAATGAAAAAATCACAGCTTGTCGCGGCGGGCGGGACGCAAACCCAGCCCTGTGAGGACGCGGCGCCAGCACGGCAACCACTTAGCCAGCGCCGCCCTATAAAGTCGACCTATTCCACCCCAGAGGCGAGGTTATTCACAGGACCTCAGAAAATAGACTCTTGAGGTAGGAGGAGTTACAGTGACATTGGTGATAGTAAAGCAGTGGCGATAGGTAGGTCCTACATGTAAACTATTAGTGCATGGTGGTGTGGGTGAGAGGGAAGGGCTTGGCGGTCTCCTTACACTGTTCTGAGAAGTCTGTGCAGTAAGAACCTATGTCTAGTATACAGGTCTCCCAGTGTGTATACGAATAATGAACTAAGGGAAAAATGGGTTAATGTGTATGTACAATCTGAAGAAAAAAGAAAAATCGAGCTGGGATATGCATGTATAGCCCCGTGTATAGCCTCAGATGGTTGATAATGAAGAATATCACCTCAGGCCAGCCATCAAACTTCGCCACGGCCAGCAGCTCCGCCGTGACCGCCGCGAGGTTGAGTCGACCTCGCAGCGGGGTCACGGCGCATGCGTACTCGCTCTCGGTGGTCTGGTCGCCCTGGGTCCTCGTGGTGATGATGCGGAGGTACAGCGTCGCATCACAGTCGCATGTAATCGTCTGGGGAGAAATATTATACAGAATGTTAAAGAAAATCAATGGTAGCGTAGGTTCGTATTTTCTGAGCAGGGTGGATATGTAGTGATATTTGTTTGTTATGGTTGTGTGGTGAATAATTGTAGTTTGTGAATGTTTGGTGGTTCGCTCCCGCTCATTTGTTTCGTTCCCTCTGGATAGCTCGCAACGTTGCCAGATTGTCTTACTCGGCCTCACATTTACCGACTTCCGACCCAAAAACTGTCTCGTGGTCCCTAATAAGGAGATTCACTTATAAATATCGTTAAAATAGTTAATTCCTGATGTTTCTTGGCAATAGTTAGGCGTCAGAAACCGGTAAATACTATGCTCTGAGTACGATAATCTGGTAACGGTGATCGCTCGTTCCAGTTTCGCAGCCTGCCTTTCCTGCAGACACCACATCCAACCTCTTTCCTTGCGTGTGTCTGGGTCCCTCTATTGTCACTCCTCGACGGCATATTAAATACATCTAGAAATTGGAACTTGGGTGTTTTGCTCCGGATCCTTGGCCAACCATCCTCAGATAATTATATATAGACTGATGCAGAGAAAGACAACCGGAAGAATAAAAAACAAAGGATAACGCAATGACTGAAAAAAGCGGAATAATGACATCAGAAACAAGAGAAAAACAACAACAAGAACTAAACAAAAAATGACAGACGTATTCGTAAACATATCGGAGCTTTCGCAGGAATTTTGGGCATTTCCATGGGTAGTTTTATGACCCTAGTGGTAGTTGGACCCATTTTCTGTAACATGAACCTAAAACAAATATTCATGAGAACCAGATTAATCTCTTTTTCGGCCTTAGGAAATAACTGATGTGAGGCGGAAGTGTCTGACAACAGCCTGCCAACCTCGGACGCTTTCGGCTCACACAACTAGGGCGATTTTTGCGTACTAATTGGCGAACTTACCCTAGTTGTGGGATTATACCCAGATAGTTAAGGTAAATTTTGAGACACACCCCATCCTTCCAACTTACCGCACTTCACGTAGGCAGTTTTTTCGCAATTTCGCGAACTAATTGGAGAACCGCGTACGAATTGGCGAACTTTCCCTATTTACAAAGGCCACCGAGGGGACTGGCCAGGTTACCAATTGTCAAACTATCACTAGACTCATAAAAAATACTCATTAAAATATCCACTACCTCTACGAAAGTCTTATCAAGTATGGGTGGGCGCGCCCCGAAATGTCATGAGGTCGGTACGCTTCCGCCTCTCACATCAACTATTTACAAAGGCCACAAAGAGATCCATCGGGTTCTCTTGAGTGTGTTTTTAGGTTCATGGTGCAGAAGAAAAGGTCAAACTACCACCAGAGTCATAAAACTACCCCTGATAATGCCCAACACTCATACAGGAGCCTTGTCAACTATGTGCGCTGGGACGCCGAAGTAAGAATGACCCTGAGAATCTGGGCGAATGAAGAGTGCAATGTTCGTTACGGCGTTGAAGGGAAGGCGGATGCTGAGTTCGCGTATCGTAGTGAGCGAGAACGAAGCCTTGAAAAGTTGAAAGACCCTAAAAACACTGAAGAGGAAGCACAAGAAAGAGAAGAAAGCTGGAAACAAAGACGGCAGAATAACTAAAGGGTGCAAAGGAAGGAAAACCAAGGAATAAAGACCTAAGAAGCGATACAAGGCGTCAGACGTCCACAAAAGAAGAACGGAAGAAGAGTATCGCAGTGAGTTCGCCTTCGTAGTGTAGTTCCGTCTGTCCTGCAAGGGAGTGTTAACTATCTGAGGGTGTTATTTATGGTGCAGGAAACACGCTGAGGCTGCAAGATAAGATGAGGCAGAAATGATGACTCTGAGGCCGAGAATTGCCTCGCTTACTTGTGATTTAAAGCTATAGACTTGGATGCTTTTTGAGAGAGAGAGAGAGAGAGAGAGAGAGAGAGAGAGAGAGAGAGAGAGAGAGAGAGAGAGAGAGACGTAACACAAACACGCAAACACTCACCACGTTGTCAGTAGGGGAGCAATCCACCACCATATTTGACAAGACGGGGGCCGGGGTCTGCTTCATGAGTTCCACCACCTCCACCAGGATACCCGTCTGGAGGAAAACACGGAGAGAGAGATCATTAGTAACGCCAGGTAACAGGTAGTAGGTGCGTGAATAAGACCCTATACCTATACCTGAAGGACAGTTTGATTTATACACCTTGAGAGAGAAAGATCATTAGTAACGGCAAGTACAGTAGCAGGTGCGTGTGTAGGCCCTGACACCTATAAGTATACCTGAAGGATGGTTTGACTTCAACACCGTGGAAGAGAAGGATCATTATCAACGCCATTGGTAGCACGTGAGTGAATAGACCTTGACACGTGTAACTATATATGAAGGATGGTTTGATTTCTACACCTTGAGAGAGGAAGATCATTAGTAACGCCATAGGTAACACGTGCGCAGACCCTGACACCTCTAATTGTACACCTGGAGGATGGCTTGACTTCTGCACCTTCGTCGTTGAATGGACAAAACAAAACGATAGATAAACAGATAGGAAACTTAAATGTCACACAATATGAAACTAGTAACAAAAAGCAGTGAAAGAAGGATGAAAAAGGAATGGATGGTTTAACTTTGACACTTTTGCCGTTTAAGGAACACGAAGAGGATATTACAACTATACTATAAACTGAAGGATGGTCTGGTTTCTACGCCGTCGTTGAATTGGACACGAGGACATTGAACCGGACTGAGAGATGAAAATAAGTTGATATAAATAGTGCAAGTAGCTACAAAAGATGAGTATAAATATTTCTGGTACACAGTAAAAGGACGGGAGCTTCTAGGACACAAAACCTTTCGTCAATTACAAAAAAATATATAATGAAATTAACTGAAATAAAATTAAGATAAAAGCTTAAGAGGAAATAGTTCAGGTACAAAAGATGATTATAAATATCTCAGGTACACAACAAGACGATGCAAGAATCAGGAGCAGAAAAAAAGAGAAAAAAAAGTTAAAAAACGAGTAATGTAAATAGTTCAGGTACAAAACATGATTATAAATAGCTCAGGTACACGGTAGGACGATGCAGGAATCAAAAGAAAAACAGAAAAAAAGAGAGGAAAAGAAAGAAAATAAGACGCTAGACTGAATTGAATGATAAATGGAAACAGTTCAGGTGCAAAAAGGTGATTATAAATAGTTCAGGTACACAACAAGACGATGCAAGAATCAGAAGAAAAGCAGTATGAAAGAGAAAGAGAAAACAAAGAAGAGACACTGGACTGAACTGAATGATAAATGGAAACAGTTCAGGTGCAAAAAGGTGATTATAATTAGTTCAGGTACACAACAAAACGATGCAAGAATCAGAAGAAAAGCAGAAAAAAAGAGAAAGAGAAAACAAAGAAAAGACACTGGACTAAATTGAAAGAGTAATGGAAACAGTTCAGGTACAAATCATGATTATAAATAGTTCAGGTACACAACAAGACGATGCAAGAATCAGAAGAAAAGCAGAAAAAAAGAGAAAGAGAAAAAAAAGAAAAGACACTGGACTGAATTGAAAGAGTAATGGAAACAGTTCAGGTACAAATCATGATTATAAATAGTTCAGGTACACAACAAGACGATGCAAGAATCAGAAGAAAAGCAGAAAAAAAGAGCGAAAAGACAAAGAAAAGACACTGGACTGAATTGAAAGAGTAATGGAAACAGTTCAGGTACAAAACATGATTATAATTAGTTCAGGTACACAACAAGACGATGCAAGAATCAGAAGAAAAGCAGAAAAAAAAGAGAAAGAAAACAAAGAAAAGACACTGGACTGAACTGAATGATAAATGGAAACAGTTCAGGTGCAAAAAGGTGATTATAATTAGTTCAGGCACACAACAAGACGATGCAAGAATCAGAAGAAAAGCAGAAAAAAAGAGAAAGAAAACAAAGAAAAGACACTGGACTGAATTGAAAGAGTAATGGAAACAGTTCAGGTACAAAACATGATTATAAATAGTTCAGGTACACAACAAGACGATGCAAGAATCAGAAGAAAAGCAGAAAAAAAGAGAGAAAAGACAAAGAAAAGACACTGGACTGAATTGAAAGGGTAATGGAAATAGTTCAGGTACAAAACATGATTATAAATAGTTCAGGTACACAACAAGACGATGCAAGAATCAGAAGAAGAGCAGAAGAAAATGAAATAAAAAAGAAATAAAAAGACACTAGACTGAATTGAATGATAGATGGAAACAATTCAAGTTCAAAAAGGTGATTATAAATAGCTCAGGTACACAAGAGGGCGGGAACTTCTGAGAAAACAAAAAAAACAAAAACAAAAAACATCTACACAGAATCTTGCGCGTGTCAGAGGGAACGGTGAAAATAATGGTGCAACTTTGCCTCTAACTTGGACGCTCTCAGAAGTCGGGTCAACCATTATATTAAAATTTCTCGAAAGTTCCCATTTTACTCTCACTCTCCTCCTCCAAACAGGGGAGACGCCACACTTCTCTCTCTCTCTCTCTCTCTCTCTCTCTCTTTCATCTTCTCTCTCGCGACCTACTTGTTTTCGCTCTTCTACTGCTTCACACACACACACACACACACACACATACACACACACACATGTAGGAGAATCAGTGCATTTGAAGTTGTTTTGTTTTGTGACATTATTATCATTAGTAGTAGCACCAGGTAGTAGTACTAGTAGTAGTAGAAGTAGTAGTAGTAGTAGTAGTAGTAGTAGTAGTAGTAGTAGTAGTAGTAGTAGTAGTAGTAATATCAGCAGCAGCATCGAATCATCATAATATTAGGTCGCAAAATAAAGGGAGATGAGAGACAACACGTCGGCTGAACACCTGCTCTTCATTAACAGACTAACAGATGTGACAGGTAACTAATTGATGCCTCATGTGACAGCGCGGGGTGTAATTACCACTGCAGAGACAGACAGACAGACACACACACACGCAAACAGATTAATACCATCCGTTGTTACGTATATGTTTTAGTTCCGTGTATACATATATTTACAAAAACACACGTTGTACATTGCTAATAACAACAACAACAAAAAAAAAAAAATCATATATATTGAAGCTGGTTAAAACAAAACAAACAGGAAAAAACAGGAAAACAAAACAGACGAAGACGAAGAAAAGGTTGAAATTAATGAGTTCGCTTAACTTACGACCTAAACATGGTATTCAGTGTTTTCTTCCTCATTAATTAAGAAGAAGAAGAAGAAGAAGAAGAAAAATAAGAAGAAAAAAGAAGAAAAAGAAGGAAACGAAGAAGAAGAAAAAAGAAGAAGAAAAAGAAGAAGAAAAGTAATTTTTTTTTACA
This sequence comes from Eriocheir sinensis, assembly GCF_024679095.1. Taxonomy (NCBI): domain Eukaryota; kingdom Metazoa; phylum Arthropoda; class Malacostraca; order Decapoda; family Varunidae; genus Eriocheir; species Eriocheir sinensis. Next base: position 5,247,486 of record NC_066546.1, on the reverse strand, counting down.
ACAAAGGAGAAAGCTCAAGGGCACAAGAAAAAAAAGAAAACAATAATAAAAAAAAAAAAGCCCGCTGCTCGCTGCTCCCAAAAAAGAATCAAAAGAGGTGGCCGAAAGAAGGGTCAATTTCGGGAGGAGAGGTGTCCTGATACCCTCCTTTTGAAAGAGTTCAGGTCGTAGGCAGGAGGAAATACAAATGAAGGAAGATTGTTCCAGAGTTTACCAGCGTGAGGGATGAAAGAGTGAAGATGCTGGTTAACTCTTGCATAAGGGGTTTGGACAGTATAGGGATGAGCATGAGTAGAAAGTCGTGTGCAGCGGGGCCGCGGGAGGGGGGGAGGCATGCAGTTAGCAAGTTCAGAAGAGCAGTCAGCGTGGAAATATCGATAGAAGATAGAGAGGCAACATCGCGGCGGAATTTAATAGGTAGAAGACTATCAGTAGGAGGAGGAGAGCTGATGAGACGAAGAGCCTTAGACTCCACTCTGTCCAGAAGAGCTGTGTGAGTGGAGCCTCCTCACACGTGAGATGCATACTCCATACGAGGGCGGACAAGGCCCCTGTATATGGATAGGAGAAGAACTGGCGGAGACGATACAGAACGCCCAACCTCGAGGAAGCTAATTTAGCGAGAGAGGAGATATGAAGTTTCCAGTTGAAGATCATTAGAAGATCATATCGCTTGTAATAACGTAACAGCTTTGTCATTTCACGGTATTGTTTGGAATTAGCATCATTTAAACGAACTCATATATATATATATATATATATATATATATATATATATATATATATATATATATATATATATTCACTTTTTCTTCGTATTGTTCTTCGTCTGTTCTTTCTCTTGTTCTCGATTGTATTCCTTTTCGTATTCTTGGATATTTGAGGTATCTGTATTCGCCACTATTCACAGACGCCTTCAGCTCTCACAACAAACATTTTCAAAGGCTACAAAGGAGATTAGTTGGATTCTCACGGGTTTTTTTCTTCACATTCATGGTAAACAGAAGATTTGTCGAAGAAGAGAAGCAGAAAAAATAGAGAAAAAAAGGAATAAAATAAGGAGAAAAAAGAGAAAAATAAAGAAAATAAGACACTAGACTGAACTGAATGAGAAATGGAAACAGTTCAGGTACAAAACATGATTATAAATAGTTCAGGTATACAGCAGAACGATGCAAGAATAAAAAGAAAAGCAGAAAAAAATGAAAGAAAAAGAAAGAAAATAAGACAGTAGACTGAACTGAATGAGAAATGGAAATAGTTCAGGTACAAAACATGATTATAAATAGTTTAGGTAGAACACAGTAAGACGATGCAAGAATTAAAAGAAAAGCAGAACATATGAAAGAAAAAAGAAAGAAAAAAATGGACACTAGACTCACCAGGCTCATGAAACTGCCCATGGAAACACAAACACAGCCTCTACGAAAGCCTCATTAAAAGTTAGTGTGCAGGCTCTACGAATAGTTTGAGAATATGTTGACTTTACTAACGAATATTAAATCAAAATCATACACGAGATACTTGGGAAAACACGGCAGGATTTTGCTCTTCATTTTTATTTATTTATTTATTTAATATTATTATTATTATTATTATTATTATTTTTTTTTTTGTATACGGGTATGTGACGTGACTATATACACCACCTCTCCGCCTGTATGTGTGTGTGTGTGTGTGTGTGTGTGTGTGTGTGTGTGTGTGTGTGTGAGCAAGGACACATGCACCCACAAGGCACCATTGACATCATAGTCGTTCCCTCTGTGTGTGTGTGTGTGTGTGTGTGTGTGTGTGTGTGTGTGTGTGTTTATGTGATGTATCTTTTTTCGTGTTTTTTTAAGTAAAGTTTTTTTTACAGTTTATTATGTTTGCAGTTTAGTTTATGGTTGCTGAGTCATGTTTCTCTCTCTCTCTCTCTCTCTCTCTCTCAAACACGCAAGCAGGTACCTTATCCTTTAATCTATTCATCGTGGACACTACAAATTACATTACAAAGTGAAACGTCACACACACACACACACACACACACACACACACACACACACACACACACACACACCCGCAGCCTATAAAAAGATTGTGCATGCATACGTAGCAGAAAGGATGCGACAAACACCATTACACAGCTTAATACACACACACACACACACACACACACACACACACACACACACACACACACACACACACACATCAGGATCCTATAAAATGATTGTGCATGCATACGTAGCAGAAAGGATGCGACAAACACCATTACACAGCTTAACACACACACACACACACACACACACACACACACACACACACACACACACACACACACACACACACACACACACACACACACACACACACACACACACACACACACACACACACAGAGAAGAGACATGTTTATTAAAAGTTCTTTCGATATGATCTTTTAATTAGTTCTTTCCCTTCTTCTTCTATCTTCTTTTCAGTAATGAGGAAAAAAGAACATGATTTACCAGTTTAATTAAGGTCGTAAATTTAGCCAACTCATTGATTTTCACTTTCCTTTCTCTTCTTCTTTGTCCGTTTTTTTTTTCTCTTCCTCTTGTTCTTTTGTTCATTATTAAATTATCGTTCTCATTTCCGTTCAATAACCTCGCCTTTTTTATAGTAGTAGTAGTAGTAGTAGTAGTAGTAGTAGTAGTAGTAGTAGTAGTAGTGGTGGTGATGGTAGTAGTATCTTTTTTTTTCTATTTCTTTATTTCCTTTTTCTTCACTGTTGCTTTGATGGTCATTCTTCTATATTTAGCGTACGTGGTTATTGTGGTTTATGTTGCAAGTGCCATTTCTCTCTCTCTCTCTCTCTCTCTCTCTCTAAGACCCGGTTAAGTCAATATTCTGCCAGACTCTCTCTCTCTCTCTCTCTTGCTTAGGGGAAGGACGAGAAGATTGTGGAGAGAGAGAGAGAGAGAGAGAGAGAGAGAGAGAGAGAGAGAGAGAGAGAGAGAGAGAGAGAGAGAGAGAGAGAGAGAGAGAGGTAAGTGGTCATGTTATCATTTTAAGTGACGTGAAAAAAAATATCTCGGGAAAATGATGAGAAAATCCTCGATAAAAATTAATGATGATGGTGATGATGATGATGATGATGTAGAGCAAATAAACAAGTGTTGAAAATAATGAAAGAAACAAAAGTAAAGAAATCATTGAAGACAGACAAGGAGGAGGAGGAGGAGGAGGAGGAGGAGGAGGAAGGAAGGAAGGAAATGACAAGGATGAGGTTGTAATCAGGCGGAAGAGGAGGAGGAGGAGGAGAGAGATCGAAAATGGAGGAGGAGGAGAAGGTAGACATGGAGGAAGGGAGGGAAAAATAGACGAAGGGGGAGGAATAGGAGCAAGAGGAGGAGGAAGATTTTGATTAGAAGGAGGAGGAGGAGGAGGAGGAGGAGGATAACAAGGAAAGATGATCACAGAGAATTACAAGCCAGAAAAAAAAAGAGAGAAAAAACATTATGATCAGCGGATTGGAGGAACTAGGCCCAGAGTTTTGTGGTCCAAGATTAAAGGAAAATAATATAATGGAACCGATATCCAGAAAACTATAGACGAAAGAAGGATTAGGTAATGGAGGAAGAATAAAGGAAAGGGGAATATGGATGAAGGAAGATAAAGATAATAGAAGGGAAGGAGAAGAGAATATGTATGAAAAAAGAGAAGAGGAAAGAAGGTTAAGGTAATAGGAGAGTAAAGGAAAGGGGAAGGGAGATAAAGATGAAAGAAGGGAAGGAAAGGAAAGGGGAATATGGAGGAAGGAAGATAAAGATGATAGAAGGGAAGGAGAGGAGAATATGGATGAAAAAGAAGAGAAGAGGAAAGAAGGTTAAGGTAATAGAAGGAGAGTAAAGGAAAGGGGAATATGGAGGAAGGGAGATAAAGATGATAGAAGGGAAAGAAAGGAAAGGAGAATATAGATGAAAAAAGAAGAGAAAGGGAAATACGAGAAAAGAGAAAAGGGAAACATAAGAGCGGAAAACGAAAGATAAAGATAATGGAAGGAGAATAAAGGAAAGGGATATATAGACGCATGAAGAGAGAAGAGGAAAAAAAAGACAAGCGAAAGTAGAAAAGAGAAAATACGAAAAGGGAAATAAAGGAAAACTATAAAGAAGAGAACATATAAGTAAAAGAAGCGAAGTAAAAGAAAGGAAACTAAAAACGAAAAGGTAAAAAGACAAAAAAAAACAGGGAAACGAAACTGTAAGAAAATATAGATAAAGGAAGCGAAGTAAAGGAAGGGAAACTAAAAACGAAGGAAGATAAAGTTAATAGAAAGCGAAGTATAGGAAAGGAAGCTATAGACGATATAAGGTAAAGGAAGAAAAGAACAGGACAAAATAATGGAGGAGGAGTATAAAAAAGAGACTATATAAATGAAAGAAGCGAAGTAAAAGAAAGAAAACGAAAAACGAAAAGATAGACAAAAAAACAAGGAAACGAAACTATAAGAAAGAAAATACAGGTAAAGAAAGCGAAGTAAAGGAAGGGAAACTATAAACGAAGGACGATAAAGTATAGGAAAGGAAACTAGAGACGAAATAAAATAAAGGAAGAAAAAAACAGGAAAAAATAATAATGGAGGAGGAGGAGGAAGAGGAGGAGGAGGAAGATAATAAGTGAAGACAGAGTGAAGGAGTATAATCACAAACAAAGATAACAGAGATAACGATGAAGGAAGACGGAAAAAGAGAAAAAAACGAAAGACGATCACAGGATAACGATAACAGGAAATAATAAAATAATCAACAAGCCAAGATAATAACAAAAAAATATGCAGGAAGGAGATAGAAGAAACGAAAGAAAAGATACAAGACATGAGGAATATTAGCGGTAAGGAGGAACACGTGAGTAAGATTAGGAGGAAGGAGGAAGACATTAGAAGGGAAGAAAACATAAGGAAGATTAGTGATAAGGAGGAAGATTAGAAAGATGAAAAGAAGTTAAACCAGAACACATGAGGAAGATAGTAAGGAAACGTGAGGAAGGAAGCGAGGAATGAGGAAGACAGGGAGATTAGGAGCAAGGAAGAATAAGGAAGATCAGTGATGAGGAGGAAGAACAGGGAAAAAGAGGAAGACAAAAAATAAAGAAAATAAAGAAAGCCACAAGACATGAGAAAGATCGTATAGAGGAAGGAAGATCAGGAAAAAAGGAAGAAAAAAAAACTGGAAGGCAAAAAATAAAGAAAAGAAAAAAAAGAGATCGTATAGAGGAAGGAAAATCATGAAAAAAATGAGGAAAAAATGACAATACCAAAAAAAAGACAGGTATACGAAAAAAAAAGAAATAAAGCCAGACGACATAAGAGATCGTAGGGGAACATGAGGTAAGAGGCAAGGAAGGGAAGGGAGGAGGGAGGGTAAGGGGGTGTAGGATGGAAAGGGGGAGTGTGGGTGTGGGGTGGGAGGGTAAGCAAACAACAACCAGCCCTTGAAGTCGATGATTCACAACGTAAACAATGACCAAACCAAGCACGCGCCCATGAGGGTATCGGCTTGCACTGTGACGCCACCACAACCACTGGCACCACTTCGAACCCCACCAGCTATTGATCATGTGATAATGCGATCCCCAACTCTCCATTCTCCTCATGCAATTCCTAACATACCTCGCCTAACCTAGCAGAATGTAACCTAGCCTTAGATCTATCCAAAAGCGATCCTAGCCTCATTTAACCTAGCGAAACCTATCCTAGCAATATGTAACCTAGCCTTAAATCTATCCAAAAGCGATCCTAGACTCATTTAACCTAGCGAAGGGTTACCTAATCTAACATAAATCTGTCCTAGCAAAATGTAACCTAGCCTTAAATCTATCCAAAAGCAATCCTAGCTTTACTTAACCTAGCGAAGGGTTACCTAATCTAACCTAAACCTATCCTAACCTTGCCTAACCTAGCTAAATGTAACCTAGCCTCAAACCTATCCAAACGCAATCCTAGCCTCTCTTAACCTAGCGAAACGTTACTTAATATAACCTAAACCTATCCTAGCCTTACCTAACCTAGCCTTAAACCTATACAAAAGCAATCCTAGCCTCACTTAGCTTGGCGAAACGTTACCTAATATAACCTAAACCTATCCTAGCCTTACCTAACCTAGCAAAATGTAACCTAGCCTTAAACCTATCCAAAAGCAATCCTAGCCTCTCTTAACCTAGCGAAACGTTACCTAATCTAACCTAAACCTATCCTAGCCTTACCTAACCTAGCAAAATGTAACCTAGCCTTAAACCTATCCAAAAGCAATCCTAGCCTCACTTAACCTAGCGAAGGGTTACCTAATCTAACCTGAACCTATCCTAGCATTACCTAACCTAGCAAAATGTAACCTAGCCTCAGACCTATCCAAAAGCAATCCTAGCCTCACTTAACCTAGCGAAACGTTACTTATATAACCTAAACCTATCCTAGCCTTACCTAACCTAGCAAAATGTAACCTAGCCTTAAACCTATCCAAAAGCAATCCTAGCCTCTCTTAACCTAGCAAAACGTTACTTATATAACCTAAACCTATCCTAGCCTTACCTAACCTAGCAAAATGTAACCTAGCCTCAGACCTATCCAAAAGCAATCCTAGCCTCACTTAACCTAGCGAAACGTTATCTAATCTATTCTAAACCTATCCTAGCATTACCTATCCTACCAAAATGTAACCTAACCTTAAACCTATCCAAAAGCAATCTTAGCCTCTCTTAACCTAGCGAAACGTTATCTAATCTAGCCTAAACTATCCTAGCCTTACCTAACCTAGCAAAATGCAACCTAGCCTCAAGCCTATCCAAAAACAATCCTAGCCTCACTTAGCGTGGCAAAACGTAACCTAATCTAATCTAAACTTATCCTAGCCTTACCTAACCTACCAAAAAATACTTAACTAAATATAACTTGGCAAAACTTTATCCAACTAAATTAAATCTCTTTTAACCAAACCTAACCTAACCTAAACCCATCATTACCTAGCAAAACTTTACCTAACCGTACAAAGCCTCCTCTAACCTTACCAAACCAAACCATTCATCTCTTTTACTAACCAAACTTAATTTAACCTTCCTTTCCTTTTATTTATTTCAACCTTTGTTTCTTCTTTTCCCTCCCTATCCTTTCTTTTCCTTTAACCCCTTCTTTCAACCACTTGTGTTTTCCTATTCACTTCTTTCCTCCCTTATTTCGACCTTTGTGTGTCCCTCTTCTTCCCTTTTCTCTCTTCCTCCTCTTCCTTCCATTTATCACACTCCAGTCCCCCTCTCCTACGCCTCTGCTACACTCCACTTCTCACCCCGCTTTAGAAGGAGGAAGAGGAGGAGAGAGAGGAGGGGGAGTAGGCGATCTGGTAGTACTAATATCGAGTTACCGTCAACACCCCAGCTTATGAACGAGGCCCAGAGAGAAACTACGGCGTGGAACAGGAAGCCCCCTCGTAGATTATGGCCTAGGGAGGGGGTGGAAATGCTGTAGTGTGTAGGGGAATGCGTTTAGGTTAGGTTAAGTTTGGGTAGAGGACTGGTTTGGTTATGTTATGTGTTTTGTAGGTTTGGTAAGGTTAGATGTTTGGTATGGAAAGGGTTAGGTTGGGTAAGGTTAAGAGAGGTATTGTAGGATTATTTTATGTTCTGCTAGGTTAGGATAAACTTTGGTGAGGTTAGGTTAGGTTAAGAGAGGATTGGTTTGTTTTGGTAAGGTTTGGTAAGGTTAGAAGAGGTTTGGTATGGAAAGGGTTAGGTTGGGTAAGGTTAAGAGAGGTATTGTAGGATTATCTGATGTTCTGCTAGGTTAGGATAGACTTTGGTTAGGTTAGTTTAGGTTAAGAGAGGATTGCTTTACTTTGGTAAGGTTTGGTAAAGTCAGGTTTGGTATGGGAAGGGTTAGGTTGGGTAAGGTTAAGAGAGGTATTTTAGGATTATCTTATGTTCTGCTTGGTTAGGATAGACTTTGGTAAGGTTAGTTTAGGTTAAGAGAGGATTGCTTTACTTTGGTAAGGTCTGGTAAGGTTAGGAGAGGTTTGGTATGGAAAGGGTTAGGTTGGGTAAGGTTAAGAGAGGTATTGTGGAATTATCTTATGTTCTGCTAGGTTAGGATAGACTTTGGTAAGGTTAGTTTAGGTTAAGAGAGGATTGCTTTACTTTGGTAAGGTCTGGTAAGGTTAGATGTTTGGTATGGAAAGGGTTAGGTTGAGTAAGGTTAGCAGAGGTATTGTAGGATTATCTTATGTTCTGCTGGGTTAGGATAGACTTTAGTTAGGTTAGGTGAGGTTAGGTTAAGAGAGGATTGCTTTGCTTTGGTAAGGTCTGGTAAGGTTAGGAGAGGTTTGGTATGGAAAGGGTTAGGTTGGGTAAGGTTAAGAGAGGTATTGTGGAATTATCTTATGTTCTGCTAGGTTAGGATAGACTTTGGTAAGGTTAGTTTAGGTTAAGAGAGGATTGGTTTGCTTTGGTAAGGTTTGGTAAGGTTAGATGTTTGGTATGGAAAGGGTTAGGTTGAGTAAGGTTAGGAGAGGTATTGTAGGATTATCTTATGTTCTTCTGGGTTAGAATAGACTTTGGTGAGGTTAGGTTAGGTTAAGAGAGGATTGGTTTGTTTTGGTAAGGTTTAGTAAGGTTAGAAAAGGTTTGGTATGGGAAGGGTTAGGTTGGGTAAGGTTAAGAGAGGTATTTTAGGATTATCTTATGTTCTGCAAGGTTAGGATAGACTTTGGTTAGGTTAGTTTAGGTTAAGAGAGGATTGCTTTGCTTTGGTAAGGTCTGGTAAGGTTAGAAGAGGTTTGGTATGGAAAGGGTTAGGTTGGGTAAGGTTAAGAGAGGTATTATAGGATTATCTTATGTTCTGCTGGGCTAGGATAGACTTTGGTTAGGTTAGTTTAGAGAGGATTGCTTTGCTTTGGTAAGGTCTGGTAAGGTTAGGAGAGGTTTGGTATGGTTAGGTAATGTTTTCGTCTAGATTTGGATAGGTTTGGGTTAGGAGGTGAAGAGAAAGGTACAAGGATTGAAAGAAGGAAAAGAGGGAAAGGAAGAAAGAGGAAGATAAGGGAAGGAAAAGGAAGGAAGACGAAGACATAGGAGGCTGAAAGAATAGACGAAATGAAGGAAAGGAAGGAGCAGGCAGACAATAGGGGTGAAAGACGAAAGGGAAGCGAGGTGAGGGAACATTGATACAAGGAAGGGAGGGAAAGGATAGAAGGATGAGAAAAGATGAAGGGAAGAAACAGAGAAAGGCGAGTTTAAAGAAGGAAGGAAAGGAAGGGAAGGGAGGGAAGGGATGGGAGGATGAGGAAAGGGGAAGGGAAGAAATAGAGAGGCGAGTTGAAAGAAGGAAGGAAAGGAGGGAAATAGAGGGAACAGGAAGGGAAAGGAAGGAAGGGCTGGAAAGGGGAGGTCAGCAGAGAAAGGAAGGGAAGGGAAGAAAGGAAAGGAAAAAGGAAGAAAGATATGAAAGACGAAAGGGAAGGGAGGTGAAGGAACGCTAAAACAGGGAAGGGTTGGAAGGGAGGGAAGGGCAGGGAAGGGGAGGGGAGGTCAGCAGAGCAAGGAAGGGAAGGAAAGGGAAGGAAGGAAAAAGGGAGAAATAGAGATGAAAGACGAAAGGGAAGGGAGGTGAAGGAACGCAAAAACAGGGAAGGGTTGTAAGGGAGGGAAGGGCAGGGAAGGGGAGGTCAGCAGAGCAAGGAAGGGAAGGAAAGGGAAGGAAGGAAAAAGGGAGAAATAGAGATGAAAGACGAAAGGGAAGGGAGGTGAAGGAACGCAAAAACAGGGAAGGGTTGTAAGGGAGGGAAGGGGAGGGAATGGGAGGTCAGCAGAGCAAGGAAGGGAAGGAAAGGGAAGGAAGGAAAAAGGGAGAAATAAAGATGAAAGACGAAAGGGAAGGGAAGTGAAGGAACGCTGAAACAAGGAAGGGTTGGAAGAGAGGGAAGGGCAGGAAGGGCAGGGAAGGGGAGGTCAGCAGAGCAAGGAAGGGATGGAAGGAAAGGAAATAGGAAGAAACAGATATGAAAGACGAAAGGGAAAGGAGGTGAAGGAACGGTGAAACAAGGAAGGGTTGGAAGGGAGGGAAGGGCAAGAAGGGCAGGGAAGGGGAGGTCAACAGAGCAAGGAAGGGATGGAAGGAAAGGAAATAGGAAGAAACAGATATGAAAGACGAAAGGGAAAGGAGGTGAAGGAACGGTGAAACAAGGAAGGGTTGGAAGGGAGGGAAGGGCAGGGAAGGGGAGGTCAACAGAGCAAGGAAGGGCAGGTTTCGACACGGTACTTCACCTCTTGACACCAAAAGCCATCCTGACGACCCCCCTCCTCCTCCTCCCCCTCTTCCTCCTCCTCCTCCTCCTGCTACCACTATAACAACTCCTACTTCTCCTCCTCATGTTACTGCTCCTCCTCCTCCTCCTCCTCCTACTACTACTACTACTACTGCTACCGCTACTACTGCTACTACCATTAATAATACAGCTCATATTTATCTTTCTCTTCCTCCTTCCCTTCCTCCTCCTCCTCCTCCTCCTGCTACTTAGAGAGATAGAAAAAAATAACAAACACCATATATGCATCAGACTGACTTTGAGTGAAGGACAAAACACACTTGCAAACGCACAAACTCACAAACAACGAGTATTTTGGGGTCAGTGCATGATACGGCTTCTCCTCCTCCTCCTCCTCCTCCACCTCCTCTTCCACTTTCTCTCTCTTTGTTGTTGTCCTTATCGTTTTATTGCCTTTGATGCTTTTAAGTACAACAACAACAACAAAAACAAGAGTAATAATAATAATAATAATAATAATAATAATAATAATAATAATAATAATAATAATAATAATAATAATAATAATAATAATCGTACGTATTATCATTATTTTTTTGCGAAGGTTTTATCCCATATCAAATGCACACACACACACACACACACACACACACACACACACACACACACACACACACACAGACACACACACATACACACACACACACACACACGTCTGTTTAGTCTCTTTGCGTGCCAAAATATATATAACACGTACGTACATAGACGCACACGAGGAAACATACACACACAAAAACGTACATATGTAGACTTTTGAAGGGGGAAGGGGGTATCTGGATTAGGTTGAAACTGGTTGCTGTGTGTGTGTGTGTGTGTGGAGGGCTGGTGATAAGAGAGAGAGAGAGAGAGAGAGAGAGAGAGAGAGAGAGAGAGAGAGAGAGAGAGAGAGAGAGAGAGAGAGAGAGAGAGAGAGAGAGAGAGAGAGAGAGAGAACTAAACTCATAATATATGATAATTTCAACCTCAATATTCGCTTTCCTCTCCAAGTCACTAACCTCACAATACGATAACATGCAGAAGAAGTAGAAAAAGAAGAAGGAGGGGGAGGAGGAGGAGGACAAGAAGATAAGAAGAAAAAGAAGTAAAAGAAGAGGAGGAAGAAAAAAGAAGAAAGGAGGACAAGAATATAAAAAGGAGAAAAAGAAAAAAAAGAGGTAGAAAAAGAAGGGGAGGAAAAAAGAAGACAAGTAAAGAAAACGAAGGAAAAAAGATAAAAAAGGAAGAACCCCAAGAGGAAGACGAAGAAGAAAAACAACAACAACAGCTGCTCTAATACCATTCCCAAACCTCAAAAAACAATACCACACAAACCAGCGATACCATTCACCAGTACAAGACAAGTATAGAAAACCAAGACCATTCCCTAGAGAGGTCAAGAGAGGTCATCGGGATACGTGAAGCAGTCCCGTTATGAACCTGTTTTTCGATGCTTCATGTGATATGTATCGGGCGCTTTCTTTGTTTCAACGTGTGTGTGTGTGTGTGTGTGTGTGTGTGTGTGTGTGTGAGAGAGAGAGAGAGAGAGAGAGAGAGAGAGAGAGAGAGAGAGAGAGAGAGAGAGAGAGAGAGAGAGAGAAGGAAAGAAAGAAAAAAGAAAGGAGAACGAAAGAAAGGAAAAAGGAAAGAAAGAAGGAAAGGAAAAAAGAAAATAGAAAATGAAAAGCAAACGAAAAATAAAGAAAAAACGGACGAACGAAAGAAAGAAGGAAAGAAATGAAAACAGAAAGAGAAAGACAGGAAAACAAAGAGTAAGAGAAAGAAAGAAAGAAGGAAATGAGGGAAAGAATGAAGGACGAACGAATGAAAGACGCAAACAGGTAAACACATAAAGTTATACAGGTAAAGCAAAGACTGACAGCTAGAGACGAGACAGAGTGACTATATATAAGGAAAAAAGAGACGAAAAACACACATATATAACTAGAGAGAATAAGGAAAACAGACACAAACATAGACACAAACAACTAAACAGGTAGAATGAAAACTGGCGGGCAGAGAATGAAGAAAAGATGAAGAGAGAGGACGAAGAGTTTAAGACAGACAGACAGACAGACAGGAACACAAACAGCAAAACAGGTAAAAAGGAAGCGTTGATAGAGAGAAGAGGAGCCTGTACTGAGAAATTTGAAGAGTGTATTAGTAAGAAAGGAAGGAGGAAGAGAGATAGAGAGAAGGAAGGATGGAAGGAAGGAAGGAAGATAAGAATGAAGTGGTAAGAGGGAAGGATTTAGAAACAGACAGAAATGTACATAGATAGATAGACAGACAACCAGGAAGACAAATGATAGCTGGATAAAGAAGAGAAAGTGTTTGGGAAAATAAAAAATAAAAATATGAAAAAAAGGAAGAATACAAGGGAAGAAAAAGGGGAGAGAAACATAGGGAGGAAATGCCAAACAAGGGAGATAAAAGAGACACAAAGAGAAGGAGAATAAAGGGGAGAGGAGAATTAAATTGAACGGAGATAAAACGAAGAGCAGGAAGGGGGAGAGAGAGAGAGAGAGAGAGAGAGAGAGAGAGAGAGAGAGAGAGAGAGAGAGAGAGAGAGAGAGAGAGAGAGAGAGAGAGAGAGAGAGAGAGAGAGAGAGAGAGAGAGAGAGAGAGAAACGGAGAGAATAGAAATGTCGAGAAAATTTATGAAGAAACGAAGAATGGACCAGAGAGAGAGAGAGAGAGAGAGAGAGAGAGAGAGAGAGAGAGAGAGAGAGAGAGAGAGAGAGACGGAGAGAATAGAAATGTCGAGAAAACGAAGAAGAAGAAGAATGGACCAGAGAGAGAGAGAGAGAGAGAGAGAGAGAGAGAGAGAGAGAGTCATATAATCGGGGTCAAGGGAAACACGGGACTCGTTATAGAGGTCTTACAGGAGGACCGGAAATGTACCTTTTTTTTTTTTCTTTCTATCTTTAAATTAATAATATATCAATTTAGTATACAAATCACCTCTCTCTCTCTCTCGTTTGATTATGATTTTGCCTGGCATTGTTTTTTTTCTTTGTTTTTTTCTCGTTTTGTACCTGTTTGTTCCCTTCACTGACTCACAGGTGAATTAAGGTCAGGTAAGACTCATTTATTTAATCAAGAGAACACTTGCATTATATTGTTCTTTCTTATTATCATTATTTAAAGAAACGAGTCATTATTATTATATTCTTATTCTTATTTTTATTATTATTATTATTATTATTATTATTATTACTATTATTATTATTATCATTATTGGTAGTAGTAATAGTAGTAGTGAAAGTGGTGGTGGTAGTAGTAGTAGTAGTAGTAGTAGTAGTAGTAGTAGTAGTAGTAGTAGTAGTAGTAGTAGTAGTAGTAGTAGTAGTAGTAGTAGTAGTAGTAGTAGTAGTAGTAGTAGTAGTAGTAGTGGTGGTTATTTCTCTTGTATATATAGCTAGAATTTTTTTATATATATATATATATATATATATATATATATATATATATATATATATATATATATATATATATATATATATATATATATATATAGAGAATACATAATTTATTTTTACCATCAGATGCTTGTATGTTAAAGAGGAAGAGGAAGGGAGGGAGAGAGAAGAGACAAAAAAAATAATGAAACGCAGAAATTATATATAAGAGAAAATTAAGAAAATCTCTGAGCATCTGCTTCTGTTTTGTTCTTTTATCTTTCTTTATTTGACATCAAAGTGTTAAAATTTTTTTTTTTTTTTTTTGCGTGTGTGGGTTTTTTTTTTCTTTCAACGTACATCCTCATAGTTCACATTCTCTCTCTCTCTCTCTCTTGTTTAGATACAACTCCAAACTATTTAGTATATACATAATTACACACACACACACACACACACACACACACACACACACACACACACACACCTGTAATTAGTCTAACAGCTGTGTTCGTTTTAACCTTCTATGATACACACCTGAGAGAGAGAGAGAGAGAGAGAGAGAGAGAGAGAGAGAGAGAGAGAGAGAGAGAGAGAGAGAGAGCACAGTAACGTCTATCTCACGCTGCATTACGTAATCGAGTAAGCCTGGAGATGTCGTCACCATATGCACCCAAATCCGATATATAAACACACCTTGCATCCGTTTATTCTTTCCTTTATTCAATTATTTATCAGACAACTTATTTTTTTCATTCATAAACCCACTCTTTCTTATTATTATCTTATTACTATTTTACTACTATCTTATCATTGTCTTTTTACTATTTTATTCTCTCGCACACACACACACACACACACACACACACACACACACACACACACATCTGTCATAAAACACTAAAATAAGCCAAGGTAGGTAGGAGCGGATGTAAGGAGACGAGAGAGAGAGAGAGAGAGAGAGAGAGAGAGAGAGAGAGAGAGAGAGATTTACATAGAAAATCAGACCACACAGACCCCATGGTCCAGACTTGGTGGTCTGTCCTTAAACCTAAGTGATTTTACATTAATCAGAAGACTCCAAAACGTTGCATTTCTACTCTAGTTGATATTAGGTTGAAGGAAGTGACGGTCGAGCTTATTTTTGAAGGAGTCAATCGTGTTACACTGGACCACTGATGATGGGAGCTTATTCCATTCTCGCACTACAACGTTGGTGAAGAAAAATTTGGTGCAGTCTGAATTTACTTGTCTACATCTGAGTTTTACGCCATTGTTCCTCGTGCGCAAAGTGTCATCGATCATAAACAATGTTGATCTGTCTACATTCGTGAAACCATTAAGTATTTTAAAACATTCGATCAGTTTTCCTCGGAGGCGACGTTTCTCAAGAGAGAACATGTTAAGGGTAGAAAGCCTTTCTTCGTAGGATTTGTTGCGCAAGGAAGGGATAATTTTCGTTGCCCGACGCTGAACACCTTCTAATTTAGCAATATCCTTTGCATGGTGGGGAGACCAAAACTGTACCGCATATTCCAAGTGGGGTCTGACTAAACTGTTGTAGAGCGGGAGTATTACATCTTTATTCTTAAATAAAAGTTTCTTTTAATGAAGCCCAACATTCTGTTCGCTTTATTTGCTGCATCGATGCATTGCTGTGAGAATTTGAGGTTTGACGCGATTTTGACCCCAAGTCCTTGACGCATTGAACGCTTTTGAGTTTAACGCCGCGCATTTCGTAATCAAACTTTTATTCCTCGGTCCAACTTGAAGGACCTGGCACTTGTCTACGTTAAAGGGCATCTCCCATCTATCCGACCAAGTTGAAATTTTGTGCAAATCCTCTTGGAGGCTTTGCCTGTCTTCGTCAGTGAGAACCGAGTTACCAATCTTTGTGTCGTCTGCAAATTTACTAATGCGGTTATTGAGTCCAACATCCACGTCGTTGATGTAAATAATGAAGAGCACTGGGCCAAGAACCGAGCCCTGAGGGACGCCACTAGTGACAGGCGCCCACTCTGAGTTAAATCCGTCAATCACTACTCTTTGTTGTCTGTTGCTCAACCAATTCGCGATCCATTGGTTTACCTGACCGTCAATACCTATTTGTTTTAATTTGTAAAGTAATTTATGATGCGGGACTTTATCAAACGCTTTCTGGAAATCAAGATAGACTACGTCCAGTGATTTGGTTACGTCATAAACAGTGAAGAGGTCGTTATAAAAGGTTAATAGATTTGATAGGCAGGATCTTTTGTTTCGGAAGCCATGTTGTGAGTCCCCAATTAATGAGTGAGAGAGAGAGAGAGAGAGAGAGAGAGAGAGAGAGAGAGAGAGAGAGAAGAGGAGCTTGTACTGAGAAATTTGAAATAAAAGTGTACTAGTATAAGACAGGAAGGAGGAAGAGAAGAAGAGAGATAGAGAGAAGAATGGAAGGAAGGAAGATAAGAATGAAGAAATAAAGAAGGAAGATAATTGTATAGAAGGCAGGTAGCAAGGAAGGAAGGAAGGAAGAAGAGATAAAAAATAGATTTACGTACAGGACAAAAAAAGGTTACAAATAAAGGAAGGAAGGAAGGAGAGAAATAGGAAGAAAGTGTCGAAGTACGGAAGGAAGGAAGGATGGTAGGAAGGAAGGATGGAGGAAGATACGCATGGAGGGGTAAGAAGGAGAATGGGAGGGAAGGAGGGAGAGAGAGAGGAGGAGGGGAGGAATTTAGAAGGGCAGGTAGGGAGGGAAGGCAGGAAGGAAGAAGGAAGTTGGTAATATATCAAGGTAGACAGGTATGGAGGAGGAGGAGGAGGAGGAGGAGGAGGAGGAGGAGGAAAAGGACCTATATCTATCAGTCAATCTCTTCATCTATCTATCTACCTACCGATCTATCTATCTATCTATCTAAGTGTGTTCCGATATTGTTTGCAGATCCGTATGTGTGTTTGTTTGTTTGTTTGTTTGTGTGTTTGTTTGTGTTTCATGTTTGTGTGTTTACCTTTCCATGCAGCATCCGTCTCTCTCTCTCTCTCTCTCTCTCTCATAGATAAATAAATAAAAGAAAAAAATGATAAGGTTAAGTAAAAATAAGAAAAAAAAAGGACACGAATTGCTTCTTTTTCCTTGAGTTTCCCCTCCGTTTTTTTCTCTCTTCTTCTGTGTACACTCGAAGATGGGTCAAGGACGGAATAAATTGACAGAGAGAGAGAGAGAGAGAGAGAGAGAGAGAGAGAGAGAGAGAGAGAGAGAGAGAGAAACAGCTGTACTCGTTGCGGTGAAAGTAATTGCAAAAGATAAATACTGATGATGATGATGATGAAGCGTCGTACTTTTAACAGGAAGGAAGGAAGAAAGGAAGGAAGGGAAGAAAGATGGAGAGGTGAACGAAAGGAAGAAGGTAAGAAGGAAGGAAAGAGAGAAGGAAGGAAGAAAGGAAGAAAGGATGGACGGGAGGAGGAAAATAAAGAAGGAAGGAGAGAAAGAAGGAAGGAAGGAAGGAAGGAAGGAAGGAAGAAAAGAAAGAAAGCAAGGAAGGAGGGAAGGAAGGAAAGAAGAAAAAAAGAGAAAGAAGGAAGAAAGGAAGTATGGATGGGAGGAAGGAAAGAGAAATGAATGTATGGGCGAAATTATGAGAGATGGTAACAAGGAAGGAAGGAAGGAAGAAAAGAAAGAAAGGAAGGAAGGAGGGAAGGAAGGAAAGAAGAAAAAAAGAGAAAGAAGGAAGGAAGGAAGTATGGATGGGAGGAAGGAAAGAGAAATGAATGTATGGGCGAAATTATGAGAGATGGTAACAAGGAAGGAAGGAAGAAAAGAATGGACGAAAGGAAGGAGAGAAGGTGAAAAGGGTGGAAAACAATTAATTATAAAACATTCCTAACACACACAAAAAAAAAGTCACACTGGGGGAGGTGTGGCTCGGGGCCAGAGAGAGCGAGAGAGAGAGAGGAGAAATAGAGAGGTTTACACTGTTGCCAAGTAAACATTCCTTCACATGCCTCTCTCTCTCTCTCTCCCATACCTGTTCCCCTGCCACCTCCTTCCTGCTATTTTCCTCATCACACTCCACTGTGCCATTCTGCAAAGCTCTTTAAACCGCCTCTGTGCCACCCTTCTATGACTCACTCTCTCACACCTGCCTCCTTTAATTCTAGTTCTTTGTCATTTCTTCCTTATACTGGTTTCCTACGTGTATGTGTGTGTATCTCCAATTCGTTCTGTTCATCTACTCATTCTTCTATTCATTCATTACTCATATCTCGTCCATTTGGTTTTATTTCTTGTGTGTGTGTGTGTGTGTGTGTTATTCGTTCTAAGGTAGTTTTGCACACCTCTCATATTTGCTCCATTTCGTTCTAGTTATTTGTTGGTTCTCTCTTATGGTTGTTTTCCTATGTGTTTATGTTTGTGTGTGTGTGTGTGTGTGTGTGTGTGTGTGTGTGTGTGTTTTACTGACTAGTGTATTCGATCAAAGTTTTTATACCTTCTCTACCTCCTTCATTTAGTTCTAGATAATTGTTGGTTCTTTACATCTATCTTCCTATGAGTGCCCGTAACTTTGGCAGATTTTTGGGGGGAGAGGGGGGGGGGGGCTACATAGCATCATAGGTTCATGAGGTGCAGGGGGAGGGTGACGAGCGAAGCGAGAATGCGCACTTTTAGAGGCATTTTAAGGCCGATATAGAAAGCATTGGGGGCTGTAGTCTCCCCCAGAAATTACGGCCCTGGCATCTGTGTGTGTGTGTGTATTGTTTAAAGCGT
Organism: Eriocheir sinensis; assembly: GCF_024679095.1. Lineage (NCBI taxonomy): Eukaryota > Metazoa > Arthropoda > Malacostraca > Decapoda > Varunidae > Eriocheir > Eriocheir sinensis. The sequence continues at coordinate 5,229,025 of NC_066546.1, read as the reverse complement.
TTTTTGTATTAATTCTAAGC
>NC_066546.1:4811319-4856649 GCF_024679095.1 Eriocheir sinensis | reverse complement strand
GTCAGATCGTCGCCTAATCCCGCCGACTTAAGTTTCTTGAGGAGTCTTTCATGTGGCACTTTGTCAAAGGCTTTCTGAAAGTCTAGATATATAACATCACTGGGGATATGATTATCCCAGTTTTCATAGATACCTTGGAAGAAGTCCAATAAATTGGTTAAGCATGAGCGCTTGTTCCTGAAACCGTGCTGAGCATGATCAGAGCATCGGAAATGATGTTGTTGTCTTCAAGGAACCTAACGAGTTTGTCTCTGATGATCTTCTCGAGGATTTTACCCGCCACTGAGGTCAAGCTGATTGGTCTGTAGTTTAGGGCCACACTTTTGTCTCCCTTTTTGTAGATCGGTGTTACGTTCGCTTGTTTCCAGTCTTTCGGGACTTTGTTTTGTTGTAGTGACTGATTGTAGATGGCGGTGAGTGGCTTGAGGATTTGCTGCTTGAGTTCCTTGAGCAGCCTGGGTGACAAGTCGTCGGGTCCGGTAGACTTGTTTGTCTCGAGTTTGTCTAGGTACTTTTTCACATCCCGTTCGTCGATTGTACCAATTTCTAGGGGAGTGATTCCCATCGGTGGGGAAGGGCTCTCGGGTACGGACTGGGTATTCTCGACCGTGAACACAGACGCGAAGTTCCTGTTTAGGATTTCGACCATTTGTCTACTGTCCTGTGTTAGTACGTCACTTTCATCTTTTAGGGGACCGATATTGCTTTTTGTCTTCTTTTTGGTTCTTATATACGTGAAGAACTTTTTCGGTGGGGACGTGGCTTCGCGTGCAATTTGCTTTTCATAGTCGCGTTTACTCTGGCGAATGAGTGTTCTGCAAGCTCTGAGGCTTTGATGGTACTGTTCGCGTGCCTCGTCAGTGCTGTTTTCCTTTAGCAAGTTGTATTTTCTCTTCTTCAAATTAATCGCCCGTCGAACTTGGGTAGTCATCCATGGTGTGCTTGTGGCATTATTTGTTCTCCTTGTCTTCATGGGAACAGTCGTTCTCTCTACCTCCAGGAGTTTGTTCTTAAAGCCGTTCCACGCGCCGTCCACCGGAGTGAGGTTCATGGGTTCCCAAGTTGTCTGGGTTAGCAGCTCACGAGCAAAGTTAAAATTGGCTTTTTTGTAGTCTGGAATCTTGGACATGTTTTCGGTGAGTTCATGGTCTGTTCTGATTTTTAGGCGAATTAGGTGATGGTCGCAACCATCCAGTTTTTCGCCGACTTGACATTCACGTGTGAGATCTGACTCACTCACGAGTACTAGGTCTAATAAGTTATTTTCCCTCGTCGGTTGGGTAACAATCTGAGTAAGAAAAGTGTCTTCTAACATTTCGAGCAATCTGTTACCTTCCCGATCTCCAATCATCGTGGTCCAGTCAATGTTGGAACAGTTAAACTCCCCGATAATGACTGACTGTTTGTTTTGTGTTATGGTGTGAATTTCCTCGTACAGCGCTTCGTCGTCCGCTGCTTGTTGCTTTGGAGGTCTGTAAACGGTTCCAATCGTTATTTTGTTGTGCTTGCTAGTCTCCAGTTCAACATATACAGTGTCATATTTCTCTGAGTCTTCTTTGGTTATTTCCACGGCAGGGTATTTGTTCTTGACGTAACAGATAACACCTCCTCCTTTCTTGTGAAGTCTGTTTTTGTAAAAGCTCTCGTATCCCGGAATTGAGAATTCGGTCATTAGGTGGTCAGAGGTGGCCCACGTTTCGGTGATGGCAATCACGTCCGGACTTTCTACGTCAACATAGGCAAGGAGGAGAGGAGAGGGGTATGGTGGATGGGGTATGGGAGGGGAGGGAAGAGGCTAGATTCCGCCTCTTGAATGCCCCTCCGAGTTGTTTGTAAAGAGAAAAGGGAAGGTGGAGGAGGAGGAGGAGGAGGAGAAGGAGAGGGGTATGGTGGATGGGGTATGGGAGGGGAGGGAAGAGGTTAGATTCCGCCTCTTGAATGCCCCTCCGAGTTGTTTGTAAAGAGAAAAGGGAAAGTGGAGGAGGAGGAGGAGGAGGAGGTGGTGGTGATTGATGTGGTATAGGTAGTAGAGGCAGAAGCAAAGAAAAATGGAATGTGTGTGAACGTGTTTTCTTTTTAGATGATGGAGTGTTTTTTGTGTATTATTTCCGGTTAACTGAATTATATTATTTTTGAATTACTTACGATGCAGTTTAGTGGATTTGTCTTATGAGTATGTGTAGGTGGGAGGTTAGTTTTTTTTATCGCGTCAACTTACTTCCACCGCCGATTGGCTTGACTGTTGTTGTCGGCACCACGGGAGTTGTAGGTTTGTCTTCCTGGACTGAAAGTAATAAAGGAAAACAGAGAATGAATGCACAGGATTGACGAGGAAAACTGTGATGTGAGGGCGTGATACGACTGACTTGTGAACAAAATATTGATGCTCTCTCTCTCTCTCTCTCTCTCTCTCTCTCTCTCTCTCTCTCTCTCTCTCTCTCTCTCTCTCTCTCTCTCTCTCTCTCTCAGATTGCACAAAATTCTTCTTCACTAATGCTGTCGTTCGAGATTGGAAGAGATTACCACCATCAGTGGTGCAGTGTAGCTCGATTGCATCGTTTAAGAATAATCTTGACCGCTATCTCCTTCATCTCAATGTTCACTAGGTCAGTTTCAACGCCATGGTGGCCGCATAACAACTGTCACTTAGGTTTAGGACAGACCACCTAGTTTGGGCCTTAGGGCCTGTGTGGTCTGGTTATCTATGTAATTCCATGTAATGTAATTCTCTCTCTCTCTCTCTCTCTCTCTCTCTCTCTCTCTCTCTCTCTCTCTCTCTCTCTCTCTCTCTCTCTCTCTCTCTCTCTCTCTCTCTCTCTCTCTCTCTCTCTTACTCTTCTTGGTCTTGCACAGGTAGTAGCGTTTGGCGTCGCATTCGGCGTCGTTCCACTTGCCGGTGTGAGGGACGACCTCCGTGCACTGCTCCCCCCCGCTGTTGGGTTCCCCGGTCTGCCAGTTGATGTAGTTCAGGCTCGTTCCGTCGCTCCAACCCTCACCTGTGTTGGAGAGACCTCTGCCTTTATGGCAACATCGGCTCCTTACACGACTCACAAGGCCCATCACCACACTTTCCAGCCTATCAACACCACAAGACCGTGAAGTGTAATTATGATCCAAAATTTAGCTGACTTTGCAGTGTCTCAGACCATGGTGTATACTGATGAAATCCCCGCAGGCCCTCCAGCCTTCAATAATGCGACAAGGTCCTCTTTGAAACCACCAGTGTCTCCGTGATCATCAAATAATATCTGTAACTTCTAAAACCTACCGCCGCCAGCCACCTCCACCAGGCCGATCCAGACTGGCTCGTTGTATACCTCCATGCGCTGCTTGAGCAGCCACATCTCCTGCTGCGAATGTATGGAGGCCAGGTTTGATATCTCCTGCAGACATCTGGAATGGAGGAAGCAAATGTGATTACGGCGCAAAGAAGAGGCAAAAACAGGTTTCCCTCCAAAGGGGAGGTGGTCAGCGTGCGGGCGTGGTTTTCTGGAGAACCCACGTTCAAGTCCCGGCAGCCGCAGCAACAAGCTGACAATTTTCAGTCATTGCCGAGTGGCCTAAAACTGCTCACACGCTATCCTGATGACTCAGACTCGAGCGAAATTCTCTCAAGAGGATCAAGTGGAGTTCCGGAGGGCAGCATAAGTATTGTACCATAAGATTGTGACGACTTAATTTCAACCCACCGTTACATAAGCCAAGCAAGATGGCACCATTATAAAACACTTGCCTGCGCCACTAACGGGCTGGGGCCGACCACCGGGCTCCATCAAGAAAAAAAAGAAAAGAAAAAAAAAAGAATTGGAGTAAATGGGGAAAGTACAATAGTGGAAGAAAAGGGAAATATTAGTGTATGAGACAGGAGTAAATATGACAAGGAAAGAGAAGTGAGGCAAAGAAAAGTCCGCAGTGACAGTGGTGGGCGTGGCGTGGCAGGGGAAAGTGAAACAGGCTATATGTGAGGCAACGGAGACAGGTAAGCGGGAGGAGGCGGGGCATGACGTGCAGGGAAGGTGAAGTAGGGACAAAAAGAAACAAGGGAAGGGGAAGAAGAATGAGGGAATAGAAAAAGACAGCTAGGGGTGAGAGTGCGTGAGACAGAGAAAGCAAGACAATAGTAAATAAAATGACAGAACAGACACGCAAAGTAAAACTGGCAGCAGGCAAAAGACCGAGAAAATAAAGACAGTAAGGAAAAGACAGTCTAGACAGAAGGGGGGGTGGAAAAAAAAGTTACAGTTGATACAATGAGTAGAAAAGACAGCAAGTTAAAAAAACCCATAGATACAAAGACTGACGGAAAAACTAAAGACACAAAACAAATGAGAGGGAAAAGACAAGGCAAAAGAGACAGTGCATAAAACTGAAGACAGCCGGGAAGAATAAAGGAGACAGAAAGCACAAAGACAGCCAGGGGTGCAGTGGGCGACTCACATCCTGTTGGCGTCGCTCCAGGTCGTGGTGTCGTTGGAGAAGAGGTAACAGTAGCCGCCGTTGAGGTCCGTCCAGCGGTCGTCGGGACAGTAGCCGGTGACGGGCGGGTCGGGGGTGGGCACCGTCGCTGTCGATCACCCCAAAATGTTACTCTTAGTTACAGTCATTCTAGTCATGGTTATAGGATGCTTAACACATTCATGAACCCACGACAACCCCTCGACACACTGCTACCCACCGTTCGTGTATTTACAGATGAACGTGTACGCGTCGTCACAGGCCTTGGTGTACCAGGCACCGTCGGTCACGTCCAAGGCGACGCAATTCGACAGGCTGGTGTTGGGTTCGTGACGGCCCCAGTTGGTGAAGGTCGTCGGCCAGCCGTCTGACCACGTGAAGGTCTCCAAGTCCTACGGGGAACGCGGTGACTGTCAGCCTGTGTGACTGGCTATGTATACGGATGCCTAAACACAATCTACTTCATATAAAGTTGATGATGAGAAGTAACAAAGACTTTCCGACGGCCACTGCTTGGTGCAAGTTGGGGCGGCAGTGGCTGAGTGGTCAACGTGCGGGAGAATCCGGGTCCAAGTCTCGTCCGCTGCCACAAGGTGACAATTTTCAGAAATCGCCGAGTGGCCTAAAACTACCCACATGCTGTCCTGATGACCACCCATCAACCCAGACTCTAGCATATGATAATTTTGAAGCCGGCCAAGATCCACCTGTAATAATCCCTAATGTACCTCCCGAAACCACCTGGCTCAGAATACCAATGGTCAGTGTGTGCTCACATCCTTGTTGGTGAAGCCCGTCCATACGGCGGCGAAGGCGTTCTGCTGCGCCGCCGCCCAAACGAAGCTGTCCTCGGAGATGGTCACGATGGACACGAGGTGGGCGCCCTCCCCGGCACAGGTCCCCTCGGCCTCCTGCACGAGGAAGGGAGGAGTAAAAGGCTTGAGTCTTCTTACAGTCTGAGAGGTTACTGCTACGCACGAGAGTGGAAGAATAAATGTTGAAATAGCCTCAGCGTTTGACAGGTGAGGCAAAAGAGTGAAAACTAAAATGTTTCAGCTATCCAATAGCCTGACAAGCTTTCCCACCCCTCCATCCTTCCTCATCACAAAGTTTATCCCTTTATACGTGTCCTTCACTGACACAGAACACCTGCAGCCTCACCTCCCACTTTTGCGGGGTGTCGACGGCCCTGTAGCACGCCCCGTTGTATTGCGTGTAGGCGGAGTGCGGCTCCGGGCAGTTGTTGAGGGTGTGGTGGTCAGGCAGGCTGGGGTCTAGAGGGGTGGGGGGGGGGGGGTACAGGTGAGTACTTAGAACAAAGCTGGGGAATGATAGCAATGAAAGGGAGTGGCAGTGTACAAAGTGAAAAGGAAGGCTGGCGTCTAGAAGGAGGAGGTGGTGGGTACTAAGTGGGTAGCTGGGGAATAACAGGGTACAAAGGACAGGGAAAGGCAGGCTGGGATATACGGGGAGGACAGGTTGGTACTAATAGGTAGCTGAGCGATGGTAGAAATCAAAGGGAATGGCAGGGTACAAAGGGAAGGGAATGCAATGAAATAATACAATTATATTGGTGAGGAGAAAATAATCGCAAAGAAAGGGCACCGAAAAGGAAACAAAAATACAATGGGTGAAGAGGACGTGAAAGGTATTTAATTGCCATACAGGTGGTTTATTTGTGCCTTGGGTAACGGTTATTCAGCGCACAGGTGGTTATTGATAAGTGCTTGTTTTGGAGACAGGTGGGAAACTATAACAGTAGACAGGTGATCAAGAGGTGATTAAGAAGTGGGGCGGATGATTAATAAGTGGATAAGTGGTTAAGTAGAGCCAGACGATTAATTGGAAAGGGATGATAATGACGATGATGATGGCTGGATAGTTAATCAGTGGAAAAATGGTTAATTAGTAAATAGGTGTTAAATCAGGTGATTAAGTACTGCACATGCTGTCAATTAGTGAATAGGTGGCTGATTATTGGTCACGTCATTACTAGACAGGTGATTAAGCAGTGGACAGGGGGTTCATTAGTGGACAGGTAATTAGGTTGTGCTCAGGTGGCTGATTACTGATAGTGTTAATTAGTGAACAGGTGAATAGTTTGAACACAAAGAGTAAATCAATAAACAGGTGGTTGAAACGGAAGAGAGAAGATAGAGAAAAGAAGGAAAGCTAAAGAAAAAGAGAAAAGAAAAAATAGGAAGAGGAGAGGAGACCAGAAACCAAAGGGAACAAAATGACAAAGGAGCGAGAAAGAAGAGATTGGAGGGGAAACTTGAAGGAAGGAAGAGATATGAAGACACCAGAAGGTAAGGTGAAGAGGAAAAGGAGAGAAGGAAAGCCAAGAAACCAAAGGGAATAAAAAGACAAAATAACAAAAAAGAAGATTAGAAGGAACGTTTGAAGGAAAGAAAAGGGGCATGAAGGTATTAGAAGGAACGTTTGAAGGAAAAACAAGGGGCATGAAGGTATTGGAAGGAACGTTTGAAGGAAAGAAAAGGGTATGAAGGTATTGGAAGGAACGTTTGAAGGAAAGAAGAGGGTATGAAGGTATTGGAAGGAACGTTTGAAGGAAAGAAAAGGGGCATGAAGGTATTGGAAGGAACGTTTGAAGGAAAGAAACGGGCATGAAGGTATTGGAAGGAACGTTTGAAGGAAAGAAAAGGGCATGAAGGTATTGGAAGGAACGTTTGAAGGAGAGAAAAGGGCATGAAGGTATTAGAAGGAACGTTTGAAGGAAAGAAAAGGGCATGAAGGTATTGGAAGGAACGTTTGAAGGAGAGAAAAGGGCATGAAGGTATTAGAAGGAACGTTTGAAGGAAAGAAAAGTGCATGAAGGTATTGGAAGGAACGTTTGAAGGAAAGAAAAGGGCATGAAGGTATTGGAAGGAACGTTTGAAGGAAAGAAAAGGGCATGAAGGTATTGGAAGGAACGTTTGAAGGAAAGAAAAGGGCATGAAGGTATTGGAAGGAACGTTTGAAGGAAAGAAAAGGGCATGAAGGTATTGGAAGGAACGTTTGAAGGAAAGAAAAGGGTATGAAGGTATTGGAAGGAACGTTTGAAGGAAAGAAAAGGGCATGAAGGTATTGGAAGGAACGTTTGAAGGAAAGAAAAGGGCATGAAGGTATTGGAAGGAACGTTTGAAGGAAAGAAAAGGGCATGAAGGTATTGGAAGGAACGTTTGAAGGAAAGAAAAGGGCATGAAGGTATTGGAAGGAACGTTTGAAGGAAAGAAAAGGGCATGAAGGTATTGGAAGGAACGTTTGAAGGAAAGAAAAGGGCATGAAGGTATTGGAAGGAACGTTTGAAGGAAAGAAAAGGGGCATGAAGGTATTGGAAGGAACGTTTGAAGGAAAGAAAAGGGCATGAAGGTATTGGAAGGAACGTTTGAAGGAAAGAAAAGGGCATGAAGGTATTGGAAGGAACGTTTGAAGGAAAGAAAAGGGCATGAAGGTATTGGAAGGAACGTTTGAAGGAAAGAAAAGGGCATGAAGGTATTGGAAGGAACGTTTGAAGGAAAGAAAAGGGCATGAAGGTATTGGAAGGAACGTTTGAAGGAAAGAAAAGGGCATGAACGTATTGGAGGGAACGTTTGAAGGAATGAAAAGGGGCATGAAGGTAAGGCAAAGGAAGCGAAGAGAAAGGAGGGCCAGAGGAGGCAGCCAGGGCGTCACCCACCTTGAGTCATCATACAAATGGCGCCAAACTCGTCGGAGCAGCTGATGTCGTTCCACCTGCCCGTCTCGGAGCTCACCTCGACGCACTCCTCCTGAGGCACACAGACAGACATGATGGTAAGGATTCATCGCCGCCTCTTCATCACTATAACTACAACTATAGTTTAACTATCACTATAACTCACTACCACCATGCTACTGTTGCCTGGCCACTCGAAGCAGAACACTCGTGATTTAAAGGAAACTTTGCTGCTCCTTTACCAAACCTCATCAGTATTCTCACACTTCAATCTAGAGGAGAGATTACATGATTCGCCGCCTTTCATAACATTCTCCATCATCCTAATTGTTTTACACTCCCTCCTCAAGGAGGCGGTAGCCGAGTGGTCGGCGTGAGGGTGTGGTCAGCCCGTGAACCTAGGTTCGAGTCCCACCAAAATAAAAATATTTTTTAAATCATCGCGGAGTGGCGGAAGATTAACCACATGCTGCCCGATCTTCAATCAACCCAAACTTTAGCGACTTGGTTGATGTGGAGCACCGAGGGGCAGCATGGGCCAAGCAAGAGTCATACATCACGGCAGCCACTAAAAATAAAATTCGCCTGCGCCACTAATGGGCTGGGGCCGTCCAGGAGACCCTTCAAAAGAGCCTACCGGCGCTGCAGGCAGCACAAACACACACACACACACACACACGCAAAAGAAAGAAGAAAAAAAACACCCGCGCCACCCCTGCGTCTTGTCTTCTCACCACGCCCTGGCCGCCGTTGGGTTCGTTGGGTCCCCAGTTGGTGTAACTGACCCTCGTCTGGTCCACCCACACGAAGCCAGACTCGTAGCGCATCCCGATCCACAAGTGTTGGTCCAGGGTCACCATCGCCGCCGTCAGGTACGCTGAAACGACACAGGCGTCAGCGTGGAGAGAGAGAGAGAGAGAGAGAGAGAGAGAGAGAGAGAGAGAGAGAGAGAGAGAGAGAGAGAGAGAGAGAGAGAGAGAGAGAGAGAGAGAGAGAGAGAGAGAGTTTCTACCTTATCCTCTCTCCACCAGGTTCCCTGTCTTCTACAATGTTTTATCTCGTCACTTTATTTTTTGTTGTTCATCTGCTATCACCTCTAAGCGTGATAAGGCTTGTCAAAACCCGTTTTGTTAACGTCACTACAATGCCTTCATCTTTTGTCTGTTCACGGATAACCGGTGCACGCCTTTATCTCCCCATAGTATACCCATCACTTTGGCCTCCATTTCTCTCTGAACACTTCATAGCTCTGACCGTCTCAGAAAACAACACCCATTTTCTTTGCCAGTCGAAGGAAGAAACAACCCCCGTTTTCTTTGGCTGTCTACACACCTTGCTCGCCGGCGGAGTGGATGCTGGCCAGGTCCAGCTGGTTGTCCTTGCTCAACTTCTGGCACACCTGTCTTGCCGTGGTGAAGTTCATCCGATCCATGATGAAGTACACACATTTGGTGCCTGCCCGGGACCATCAAGGGTTGCTTGGATTAGGTTCACAGATGAATTAAGTACAAAAATAGATTGGGAGTGTTGATTTTTTAGACATGGGAGGCAGCTCACGGACAAAAGCAAAATAAACAATAACAACAACAACAAAAGCCCGCTAGAAGCTGCTCCGAACAAAGCAGAATGGACGAGGGGCCAAAAAAAGTCCACTTTCTGGTGGAGAGGTGTCTGATACTCTCTTCGTGAATGAGTTCACGTCGTAGGCAGGAGGAAATACAAACTAAGGAAGGCTGTTCCAGAGTTTACTAGCGGAAGAGACGAAAGAATGAAGATGCTGGTTAACTCTTGCATAAGGGGTTTGGATAGAATAGGTTTGAGCAAGAATAGAGTCGTGTGTAGCAGGCAGCGGGAGGGGGGAGGCATGCAGTTAGCACGTTCACAAGAGCAGTCAGCATGAACATATCGATAGAAGATAGAAAGAGATGCAACATGTCGACGATATTTAAAGGTAGAAGACTGCTAGTAAGAGGAGGTGAGTTGATGAGACGAAGATCCTTTGATTCCACCCTGCCGAGCAGTGCTGTGTGTGTGGAGCCCCGCCCAGCACGATATGCATACTTCATATGAGGAAAGCATGTAAGGCACTAATGTATATAATATCTTGTACATATTAATGTAGGAATGTATGTGTCGAAACACGGCTCAGGATCATGCCACCGGATGTTTTATGAAAGGTAGCTGAGTGAGAGAGTGGCGTGACACTAGAATCTGCATCGTAGACACCGGAAGACTGAAACTTCCGGCGAACAGCGATGCAGATGCAACCAGCGGGCAGCACCAGAAGCATGCAGCAAGCAGAAGAGAGAACAGGGGCGAGGCATCGAGACAGGTGCGCCTCCGCTCTGGGTGCGGCTCGTTCAAGTGCGACTCCTCACATACTGTAACTAACTTTAAGAGTGTAAATATAGTTTAACAAAAAAACCCGCACACGTTTTATGTACCAGTGAGAGAGAGAAAAAAACTCAGAAGTGAATTAAGGCAATCCGCTCGGCCATATTTACATCACTCCTACTCACAACTTATGATAAGGCCTATTTTGTTATCTCACCAATTCAATCAACTTGTGAAGCAGGCAACGGTGACTCCGGTCCTGACAGTGAGGTAACAGTGTGAGCCTGAATACCATTAACAAACTTAACACGTATCAACATAAATATCCACCGAAAACTTATAACAAGCATCTGTGAGGGGGATAAGAATGGAAAAGGATGGACAGGTAGACCGAGAAGTAATGCAAGTGGAGGACAGGTGGATAGATCATTTGGTGCATGTTTCAGGAAAGAAGATCGATCATAGTGGAGTAGAAGATAAATGTGTACATCTGTTCTGGGATGAGCGAACAGATGAATACATGGAGTGATGAGTGTTTGGGGAAGGTACAAGTGGAGTGGTAGATACATTTGGTGCATGTTTGGGAGGAGAGCGAGTGAATAGATGAACTGATCAATCTGATGCCGCGGTGCAGTGGTTAGCGTCCCTGGCTACGTATCTGCGGGCCTGGATTCGAATCCTGGCCTGGGCAGTCGGCGGGCAGCCCACCCAGCTGTTCATCCTTCCTTTCGGGCTGGTCGATAAATGTGTATACCCGGGAAACCTGGGGAAGGTAAACTGTGGTGACCCACTGGTCCTGTGTCTGGTTAGGCTTCTCTCCCACCACAGACTCAAAGGAACACCGGGACGGAGATGAGCACCGCCGCCAAGCGCAGCTGTGGCGTATGCTCCCACGTTTACTTCTACGGCTATACAAGGGAGATACGTCAATAGATACACTTACAATAGCTAGAAAATCTAACCCCTTTTCCATACCTCTTATTTACCAGACGTGGCCAGTAGAATCTACGTACTTCACCATTACAGGAAATAGAACATCACAAACCATTTCTCTAAACAGAGGAATCACGGGCGGCAACAGGCGCTAAGTGAACCCTTTTCCCATCCCCCCAGGTCCCTCAGGTGCCCCGGAGCCCGGATAGTCACCTGTGTGTATCCAGCCTTCGGGGCAGTGACCGTCAGGGGCCTTGGTTGTCTGGGGCGGCGGATGGGTCACGCCTTGGGGCCGTTTGCAGATACGACCCGAGGTGTGGCCACAGTTCTGGTCGTTCCAGTAGCCGTAGTTGTTGGTGTACATGCAGATGCAGTCCTCCTGGTCTGTGGGAGAGAGAGAGAGAGAGAGAGAGAGAGAGAGAGAGGAGAGAGGAGAGAGAGAGAGAGAGAGAGAGAGAGAGAGAGAGAGAGAGAGAGAGAGAGAGAGAGAGAGAGAGAGAGAGAGAGAGAGAGAGAGAGAGAGAGAGAGAGAGAATCTTCATCCAATGTCTGTTAAAAAAGTAAAATAGGGAGAAAATGTGTAGGTTATTCTCTGTCTTCCTCTCTCCCTCGCTCCGTCCGTCCCTCACACTGATCCCTTCCACCCCCTCTGCACCAGCCTCGTCACCAGGCCTTACCATTCACGTTGTTCGGCTCGCCCAAGGCCCAGTTATCGTAGACGAAGGGTTCACCGTCCAGCCACTCATAGCCCGTGCCCAGCTTCGCCCGCCCTCCTGTCCACATCACCAACCCCGCCTGTTCGTAGATCTGGAAGTACATGGATTTGTGAAGGAGAGAGTGAAGGAGCTGACTGATACGTGCATGAGGAATGAAGGATAGAAAAACAAAACTAAGGAATCGGGGAGAGCAGGACGATGTTGCTTAAATGATGGAGGAAGAGAAGGAGGAAGGGAGGGTGAAAGGAATGAATGAATGCAGGAAGGAAGGAAGAAAAGAAGGACAGAGTACTGGCTGGAAAGAATGAGGGGGAGGGAACCAAAATCAAAGACAGAGACATGATGAAAGAAAAAAATAAGGGCAAGAGATACAGATGAAAATGAATAAACGAAACTAAAGAGATCGGAAAAAAGAGCGTAAGAAAGAATAGCGGAAAAAAATGAATAAATGAGTGTATGAATAATTGAGTGAATGTACAAACAAAACACAAACAGCTGTGCACGCTCCTCTGGCCGGGCACCGAAACAAAACACACAAACAGCTGGTGCACCGCTCTCTGCCTGGCACCGAAACAAAACACACAAACAGCTGGTGCACCGCTCTCTGCCTGGCACCGAAACAAAACACACAAACAGCTGGTGCACCGCCCTCTGCCTGGCACCGAAACAAAACACACAAACAGCTGGTGCACCGCACTCTGCCTGGCACCGAAACAAAAAACACCCACAGCTGGTGCACCACTCTGCCTGGCACCGAAACAAAACACAAACAGCTGGTGCACCGCCTCTGCCTGGCACCGAAACAAACACACAAACAGCTGGTGCACCGCCCTCTGCCTGGCACCGAAACAAAACACACAAACAGCTGGTGCACCGCCCTCTGCCTGGCACCGAAACAAAACACACAAACAGCTGGTGCACCGCTCTCTGCCTGGCACCGAAACAAAACACACAAACAGCTGGTGCACCGCCCTCTGCCTGGCACCGAAACAGAGAAGCCCCGCAAGTTTATATATTTCCACGGAAAAATAAATAATGAAAATAACAAAGTTCATATTTTCTTTTAAAACAAGATATTATATCATTATGAATGCAAAGATGCAATTACACAAACACTCGTTTACACTATAAATGATAGGTAATTTTTTAACAGAATAAGTAAAAAATGATAGACCAAATGACCAGCTCTGAGATAAAAAAAAAAAAAAAAAAATAAGCAAATGACAGACAAATTAATAAATAGATTCATAAAAAAATCACAAACATTTGCAATACAGAACAAAATGTGACGATCCCAGCTTTTAGTTCCCTTAAAACAACTACACCTCGAGGAAAAGTAAAGGCAAATACTAACAAACCAAACCAAACCTAAAAAAGAAAAAAAAAAAAGAAACACACAATACTCACATGTTACAATTTAAACTTAATCATATTAATTTTGTAATCTAATACCTATCCAAACTATGTGACTGTGTCAGGTAAAACTCCCCTACAAGCCCCTCCTCACCAGACTCAATCCAGTAGTTCTCGTTGGAAAGAGTGGACGCCAGTTCCCCTCCCCCACCTGTGCTCCTCATTTATTATACTTTAGCTTCGCCACATTCGTAAACTGACCGACTGTGTGTAGTATAGCTCCCCTACAACCGTCTCCTCACCATAGACTCAATCCAGTAGTTCTCGTTGGAAATAGTGGACTCCAGTTCCCCTCCCCACCTGGGCCCCTCATTTATCATACTTTAGCTTCGCCACATTCGTAAACTGACCGACTGTGTGTATTATAAACTCCCCTACAACCGTCTCCTCACCATAGACTCAATCCAGTAATTCTCGTCCTCGGTAAGAATGGACGCCAGCTCCCCTCCATCTTCCCGGCACAGCTTGTGAGCCCCATACCACGTCTGGCCCGGCTCGTCCACGGTGGAGATGAACTTGTAGCAGTGCCCGTTGTAGAGGTACCAGGTGTCGTCGTCCGAGCACTTGTGGATCGGTGGCTTGGTGGGCACGGTGGCGGTGGTCAGCATAGCGCCTGAGGGAGGGCGGATAAGCTGTGAGGGTTGTGTGGGATAAAGATTTGGACTTAGGAATGGTTGTAGGTTGTTTGATGGATGTGTGGATGTTGTGTGTGTGTGTGGGGGGAGAGAGAGAGAGAGAGAGAGAGAGAGAGAGAGAGAGAGAGAGAGAGAGAGAGAGAGAGAGAGAGAGAGAGAGAGAGAGAGAGAGAGAGAGAGAGAGAGAGAGAGAGAGAGAGAGAGAGAGAGAGAGAGAGAGAGAGAGAGAGAGAGAGAGAGAGAGAGAGAGAGAGAGAGAGAGAGAGAGAGAGAGAGAGAGAAGTGTGAAGGTTGAATGAGCTTTGGAGTTGTAAAGAGATGCTGAGTGGAGATCTAAGGGCTAAGAGAGAGGTAAGGAGAGAAAGGAAGAAAGAAAGAAAATGAGAAGAGGAAGAACTGAAAGAGAATTGAGAAGAGGAAAAAAAATAAAGTGAAATGAAAAGCACACTGAAAGAAGAAAATATAGAGGTAGGGATAAAAGAGAAAAGAAAATGGAGAAAAAGGCGAAAGAAATCAAAACAACACTTGAATATTCACACAAGAACGAAGACAATAATAATTAGAAAAAAGTTGCTTATCAAAATGCAATGACCCGCCGCATAGAAAGACTCGAAAAAGGCCTTCAAGAGACAGGAAACCCTTGGCTCGATGCTCCACCTCCCGTTTCAGAGGCCGGGGTTCGAGTAACGGGCGGAATGTTGGTGAAAGATTATTTACCCGAATAGATCAATCTCCCGCGTGTTTCGAGAAGTGGAAATACCCTTCACGACACTGGCGCCTCACGAGGAAAATGTACAAAAAAAAGAAAAAACAATAAGGCCAAAAACCAAAGAACTCGTAGCCGCTTTGTCGACTAGATCACATGGATCGCGCGTGTGTTGACTGGAAGGGTGGCGGTAAGGGGGAGGGAGTGCAGGGGTGACAGTTTTTTTTCCAGTAAAGGAAGCAGCTCAAGGGCAAAGACAAACAACACAAAAACAAGAAAAACCCCGCCAGCACTGCTCCTGTGTGGGGGAAGTTGTTAAAAATAATTAAGTAACACCGCTGCTCAGTTTGCCATGTGTAGAAAGACAAGGCTACAGACATTGGCATAAGTATCATAAACAAACTTCATTCTCTTGAGGTAAAGTATGCTGGTAATCTTTTCATTTTTCCAACATTTTTTCAAACACTAATCTGAATTGATTCACGAGTGGCAATCATCGCCCAAGAAGCTCACACACTCGCAAAGCTCACCGTCACTCTCCCCCACAAAGCTCGGCGTCACACTCACCGATGGGCGCCTCACAGATGAAGGGCAGGTGGGTGAGGCACACACTGTCGGACAGCTTGAGCGTCGTGGCGTCGGCCGATCCACAGGCCTCGCGTCCCTCGTGACTATTGGGCTGACCCTCCGCCCAGTTCAAGTAGTCTGAGGGCGAGCCGTCCGTCCACTCGTAGCCTTGAGGGAGAGGAAAGTGATTAGTGTCCATCTTTAGGGTCGAGTTCATGTTCACACCTCAGATTAGTTTTTAGGAGCACCTTACTTTTGTGGTGTATTAAGTGGTATGGGGCACGTCAAGGGGCAGACATACCTACCCGTCCGTCTTCACCTATCTTTCATGCGAGTCTGTTCACTTGTTGTCAATCTCCACCTGTCATGTATCTGAGTCTACTGCCATCTGACACACCACCTGATGACCTTTCCCAATTGTGACCTTTAGTGAGGGAAGACTCTGGTCAGGACCTGTTTGTTTTGAGAGAGAGAGAGAGAGAGAGAGAGAGAGAGAGAGAGAGAGAGAGAGAGAGAGAGAGAGAGAGAGAGAGAGAGAGAGAGAGAGAGAGAGAGAGAGAGAGAGAGAGAGAGAGAGAGAGAGAGAGAGAGAGAGAGAGAGAGAGAGAGAGAGAGAGCACTATTCCCCTCCACGAAGGACATTGTTTATATAATTATAGTAAAGGAAGCAGCTCAAGGGGAAAAAAGTAAGTGCTTCTTTCGTACAGAAGAAAGTTCGTATGTGAACGGAGCGTCAAGTTCTGTTAGGGGGGCGTGTTGGTAGTTGGTCCTCCTCTCCTGAAAGAGTTCAAGTAATGCAAAAAGCTAAAAACAAACAGTGCCAACACCTCAACCCTTCCGCCCGCCCCCGTGCCTGCCTCACCTGGACCACCTGCCTCATTTACTCACCTGTCTCCTGGGAGGTCATCATGAGGCCCACCCACACGTTGCCGTACTGGCTCGCCGCCTCCTCCATGCCCGGCAAGCTGCAACACCACCAGACCATTAGCAATTACGAGCATTAGCTCGTCAGACCATTAGGCCTTGGGCTTAGGGCATGAGACTATTAGCTTTTCACACACAGGCCCTCAGATTATTATCCTTTTAGATTATTAGCTCATCAGATCAGCCTGGCAGACCATTATGCCATTAGCTAATCAGCCTATTAGACCACTACCTAAAAAGACCTGTTGGTTCAATAGTCCAATACCATAATAAACCATTTATCCATTAAAGCATTGCCTTAAAAGGCCATTTTTCATTAGTTCATTATATCAGTGGGCCATTAGCTCATTAGCACATAACCATGGGCCTATTACTTCATCACTTTAACAGACCATTGCTTCAATATATCATAGCCTTAAAAGACCATTAGCATAATAGTTGATCTCAGTAACCATTGAAACCCTCACCTCGTAAGACCATTCAGCAGTTAGAGTTCAATAAAATCTACGGCCCATTAACCCACTTGGCCATCGGTTTACTACACCATCAGACCATTAGACTTTTAAATCATGGGGTCAATCCTTATTCAGACAATATGCCCATTGCATTATTATTCAAGCAATCTATTAGACCATTAACCTGATACACCATTGGACTGGAAGGCCATACAACCCTCTACATGTAAAACTCGAGGAACGTTTAGCCCCTGCAAAAATTCTGAGTGATGGCAGTTTATGTTGTTGTTGTTGTTGTTGTTAAAGATTTATCCCTAGTATCACTAGGGGAACGGGCACTTGTCCGAAGACGGCCCGATAAGAGGGAAAAGATCGCCCCACCCCCTGCACGAGGGAGCACGGGCCTTAGCCAAAGGCGACCCCGTAGCAGGGTGCCGACAGACCGACTCTATCGGCGATCGAAATCTAGCCGACCAAGATCTGTTGACGAGGACTGGCGTGTCTCTGACAGTTTATGTGCGTGGATAAAAAAAGAAAAAAATAGTTGGTTTACATAAAACAAACAGGTACGGCTGAATAATTGGAAACACGAAGAATCGATGTAAGAAGGAAAGAAAAAAACAGATGGAAATAAATATCGACAATAAGAAAACAAACAAAGAAAAGAAAGGGAAATACGTGAATAAAGAACAATTGTTTAAGGAAATGGAGAGCCCAATACTGCCTCTCCAAAGTCTTAATGATCCGTATATTGAAAGGAAATTTAATAATCTGGTAGCACGCGTTTAAAACAAGTAGAGGATGTGATGGGGGACTTAATTAAACGTCTAAATAAAATATGAGTACATGACTGGCAATATGTCGTTATGTTAAGGTGAGTAAGCTATGGTTACAAAAGAAAGTGACCCGCCAGACAGGTAAGCAGTACTCACTTCAGTAACACCTGCTGCTCTATGTCGCTCCCCACGCTGGCCAGGTGCGCCCCGAAGAGCTCACACCTGGCCTCCCCGTCACCCCAGGTGGACGCGTTCTGCATCACCTGTGTCGCGGGAGAAGGGTGACAACGAGGAAATAAATGTGAAGTAAATGTAGAGTAAATGTAAAAGTATGTAAATAAATAGTATAAATAAAATGACGGTAATAAACAGATGCCAATAAATAAATAAAAGGATCAATAACTTGGTAATGGAAAGAAGAAATAATAACAAGAATACGTAAATAAATAACGAGAAAAGGTAAATAAAAAGTCACAAGGGCGAACACACACACACACACACACACACACACACACACACACACACACACACACACACACACACACAGCGTGGTGAGCTCTGCCTCATACAGGCCTCACATACTGCGGCGGCTGAAATCACTAGGTGTTCCCGCCCCTGAACTGGCAACCACTTTCAAGATGTTTATCCAGCCCCAATTTATGAATGCTTCCCCTGCCTGGTCTCCCTGCCTCACCGCCACCCAGCTCGGCCGCCAAGAGGGGGTTCAGAAAAGGGCCGTCAAGATCATCCTTGGCATCTCCTACACCACCTATGACGCCGCCCTCGTTACTCTGCACCTCACCACCCTCGCTACCCAGTACACCACCAGCCTTGAGAAGTTTGGCCTTAAACTGCTCAACAACCCCCGCCACCGCGACTTGCTGCCCCCCGACGCACCACCACCTCGACGAGCCCTACGCAACTCCAACAAGCTAGTTCCCATTAGAGCCCGCACCGACCGTTATAATCACAGCACCGTGCCCACTCTAGTCAAGCTTATTAACCACCATTGATGTTTTACTAGTCATCTTGTTTTACTAGTCATTTATATAATTTTCCTATTAACTATGATTTCCCCCAATTTTATCATTGGGTATGTTTTCTATTGTATTTTATATTTTCTCTTTTATCATATTGCACAAAGCCTTTTACATTAGTGTTCTTTTACAGTTCTATTACTATTTTTACTTTTTAATCTTTGATTCTGATATGTATTTTCAGCCGTTGGCTGCATGTGACAAAGTATAAACCGTTGATTATTATTATTATTATTGTTATTATTATTACACACACACACACACACACACACACACACACACACACACACACACACACACACACCTTGTAGCAGCGTTCCCCCTTGTGCTCCCACCCGTAGCGGCAGTAGAAGGAGGGCGGCTTGGTGGTGGGCGGCGGCGCGGTGGTGTAGCCAACGCGCTCATACTCACCTGAAAAGAGAAACAGTGAAGGAACAAGTGTGTGTGTGTGTGTGTGTGTGTGTGTGTGTGTGTGTGTGTGTGTACGTTAATGTCTGTTCCTGTGTCTTTCAGGTTGTGTGGGCGTCGCCTTTAGCCGTCCCAGGGCCGGCGGGTCGTCGAAGGTGTCCCCCTCTGAAGACACACTCCAAAATAGCTGTGTGGGCAAGTGGCCTGTTGAGTCGTGGTGTCTATGTCCTTTGTCTTGATTAAGAACCAGGCTACAACTACTACTGTAACTACACAATAACAAAAACATTATCACCAACAATACAAAAACAACCAGAGATAACTTCAACAGCAATAATATTAACAAAAACAATAACAACAACAACAACAACAACAACAATTATATTATAAACATAAACAACAACACTTACAGGCGTACTGGAAGGAGTCGGAGCAGGTGCTAACAGCCCACAGGCCGGGGAAGCTCTCGTCCCCGGAGGCTGAGACGCAGGTCCCGTGTGACGAGTCTGCAAAGAAAGCAAAGAAAGACAGATTAACTAACATCTTCATGGCTGGGTGTGACTGTCTGTACTACTGTAATTCATAGATGACGAGGAGACTGTCGTACAAACGTACTGGAAGCTCCGCCTTCCTGACAAGAGTCACTTATTTCAAACTCAAAATCCTACGATTTTTCGCTTTTGTTAATTCCTTTTTGTTGGCTTTCTATATAATACTAACTGACACTAACGGAGAATTTTGATGTATTGAGTGTAGCCATTGTCTCCAAAAAAGAGGTTCATAGAAACTTAGTAGAGAACTAGGGTTGACTCATGTTACTGAAACTGACTCAAAGGAAGGGAGGGCTTGTGATCCGAGCGTTCATACTTCTACGCACTGCAGCTCGAGGTAGAGAGGTCTGTAGTTAACCTGTCCGTGCATTCCTCCTTGGTCTAATTTTTATTTACATTCTCACTGACAGGAATTATTAGGAATATCCCCAAACCGTTCTGTCTCTGTCTTTCCCTCTCTTCCTCCCTTACCCTCCCTCTTCCTTATTCTTTTTCCTAGTTGAACTCTACACACGTCCAATTCACCATTACGCTGATGGGACGCCCTTGCCTTCCCCTTCTTTCTTTTATCTCCTCCCCGTCACCGTTTGTATCATTATAAAAACAAGCCAATGATGACCGCGCGCTCACTGCAAGAAATGTTACATTGTGCATGGGGGTGAGTGAGCGATGCTGGTGCTAGTCTCTCTCTCTCTCTCAACACTATAACAAAGCTTTAATAACTAACTAACCAACTCACTTCTTATGTCCTCCCTTACCCACTCACTCCCACTCGCATTCATTCCCTTACTTCCTTCCTCTCTTCCTTACTCACTCACTTGCATCTATATCTCAATGACTTCCTCCCTTCCTCTCTTCCCTCGTTCATTTGCATCTATGTCTCATTGACTTCCTCCCTTTCTCTTTCACTTACTCATTCCCTCTTCCTCTCTTGCTCACTCCCACACAAACTCATTCCCTCAGGCCCCGTCCACACTGTGCCAACTCTGGGCCAAGACAACGCAGCGACTCAGGGTACAAGAAGTCTTGGTAGTGAAATTAAGATGAGAAAGTGAAGTCTGGAAACGATCGGCGAATGCTGAGTCGACACAGTTTGAAGAGGGCCTAAAAGTCGCTGGGTTGTCGTGGCCCAGATTCGGCACAGTGTGAACGGGACCTTCCTCTCTTTACCATTCATTGACTCTCACTCCCTCTCTTCATTCCTCCTCATCTTACTTACTCATTCCCTCTTCCTCCCATACTCACTCCCATTCGCACTCATTCCCTCACTTTCCTCCTCTCTTTCTCATCCAACTGTGCGTCTCACCATCTCCCTCCCTCCGTCCCTCCCTCCATCGCTGAGTCATTCACTCACGCCCATCCACACATTCATCTCACTACACACTGTCCCTCGCTCCCTCACCCACTCCCACACCTGCGCCTTCCCGCCTCACCTGGCTCGTATCTGTCCCAGAAGGTGTAACCAACGTCTTCCCCCGTGATCCAGGTGTAGGTAACACTGCCGTCCGCCGCTATGCCCGCGGTCATCCCCAGCCAAACTCTGTGTCCGAGCTCCCCGACGAGAGCCGAGAAGTAGGCTGTCTCGTACCTGTGAACGGAAGGAAAGAAGGGGAGGAGAGGAAAGGCAAATGGTGAGAAGGGAAAGATGGTAAAGATTAGGTAAAGGTGAGAAGATAGAAAATAAACTAATAGAAAAGGGGGAAGGAAGAAAGGGACGAGAAGACTGTCTCCAGAAGGAAGAAGGGTAGGAAGGGGAGGAGGGCAGGATGGCTGAGAGGAAAGGCAAATGGTAAGAAGGGAGAGATGGCGAGAAGGGAGATTAGGTAAAGTTAAGATGGGAAGCTGGGAAGGATAACAAGCAGAAAAGGGGCTAGGAAGGAAGGGACGAGAAGACTGTCTCGAACCTGTGAAGAGGAAAAAAAGGAAGGGGAAAGGAAGGGAAGGGAGAGGAAGGAAAAAGAAGGGGAAGGGAAGGGAAGAGAAGGGAAGGGAAAAGAAGGGGAAGGGAGGAGAAGGAAAAAGAAGAGGAAAGGAAGGAGGGGAAAAGGGAAAATAAGGGGAAGGAAAGGGAAGGGAGAGGAAGGAAAAAGAAGGGGAAGGGAAGAGAGGGGAGAGGAAGGGATGGGAGAGGAAGGGAAAAGAAGAGTAAAGGTAGGGAAAGGGAGGGAAGGGAAGGAAGGGAAGAAGAAGGGGAGAGGAAGGGATGGGAGAGGAAGGGATGGGAGAGGAAGGGAAAAGAAGAGTAAAGGTAGGGAAAGGGAAGGAAGGGAAGGAAAGGAAGAAGGGATGGGAGAGGAAGGGATGGAAGAGGAAGGGAAAAGAAGAGTAAAGGTAGGGAAAGGGAGGGAAGGGAAGGAAGGGAAGAAGAAGGGGAGAGGAAGGGAGAGTCGCAACACAGCTCACGCGGCGCCGGACCACTCACTGATTGGCCAGCACGACGAGGTGTTGGCCGCGGCTCTCGCAGTCACTCTTGGCGTTGTCCCACGTGTCGGAGGTGCCGGGGAAGCTGTAGCAGGACGTCTCGTGGTAGGCGTCACCCTGCGCGCACACACACCAGAGGGATAAGAGGATGGGATACGTTAAGGATTCTCTACATGCATCCTACACACACAGGACTACAAGACACAGGCAAGACACACCAAGGAAGTCCCCATACACAGACACACGCACACACACCAGAGGGATAAGAGGATGGGATACGTTAAGGATTCTCTACATGCATCCTACACACACAGGACTACAAGACACAGGCAAGACACACCAAGGAAGTCCCCATACACACACACACACACACACACACACACACACACACACACACACACACACACACACACACGCGAGATACAGAATATAAGACTCTCAACTTGCCTTCTATTATTTTGAGTGAAGGGAATTTCTCTTCGCGCCTTTTCTTTTCTCTCCTTCCATACCTCTCCAGCCTTACTTCTCTCCTCACGTTTTCTTTATCCCTTTAATCCTCAACCTTCTTCTTTCCTTCCCTCCCCTCCCTTTCTTGCTTTGCCTTCTCCTTCCTTTCCCTCTGTATCTCTCCTCCCTCTCTTCTTTTCTTCCTTCCTCTCTCCAAACATCACATCACCTCTCCTCTCTGTCTTTTCACTTTTCCTTCCTCCTTGTCTGTCTTCTCGTTACTCTCCCCCACTTCTCTTTTCTTCTTTTTTTTATATCTCTTCATTCCACTCCCATCTCTCCAATCTTCTCTCTCTTTTTACTCCTTGCCTCTCCTTCCTCCTTTTCTGTCTTCCTCCCCGTGCTCCCCATGTTACTCCAACCCTCCTCTCCCTTTCCTCATCACCTCCATCCCCCCATCCCCCCCCGCCGCACCTTGTCACAGCCATTCGTGTCGGGGTTGATTGGTGTTGCCTCTTGTGGTTTCTTGCAGAAGAAGTCTGAGGCATCGTCACAGTTTATGAACTTCCAATCCGTACCATAATAATCAAAGGAGACGCAGTGTTGCTTTTCTGGTGAAGGTGAAGAGTTGGTTAACGTAAATACGAATCCTAAGATTTACTGAATATTCATCCTTCACTCGGTTAAGATTAAGTAGAGATGCTAACCACTAACAAACACTTCTTATGACTTCTTACCTCGGAAAAGTAAATCATGCCACACTTACCCGCGTAGGAGAAACCGACCATGCTCGTGAAGACGACCTCTGTGCCGTCGTCCCACGTGAACACATCTGTGTGCCCGGTGTCCGAGAGGCCGATGAACGAGTAGTAGAATGAGGCTGGAGGACAAAGGGACAGCATGCGTCAAATGCCACGAATATCAGCAAAAGACAACAGCGAGAGTCATTAATATGAGCAGTGTGATTAGGAAGCGAAGGACACTGTTTGTTTTAACATTTAATTTGCCATACATGCTTTCTCACTGTTGTTTTGGGGTTGTGTTGTCTGTATGGAAATCAAATCTGATTTGATACTCAGTCTATCCTAATCCTCTCCCTGTTGTCTTCTGACCGAATGGAAGTTTCTCTCTTGACCTAGTCACTTGCATCAATTCCGTTCATGTAATCTGGTCATCTCATTTTCTGAGTTATCCAACTTATTTCCTGTACTCTTTCACAGTCTCATTATCTCACAGCCAAGGCTCAAAAATCATTATCATCTCCCAACGTATCCGAGCACAGGTGGCTGTAGCGCCGGATTCCTCACCGTAGGCATAGCTGGAGAGGAAATCGTTTTCTTCGGCCGAGTGGATGGAGGCAATATTGGCTCCCAAGGACTGACAGTACTGCTGGGCCTGGTCGTAGGTCAGCTCGAGGCTGTTGTAGTAATCTTGGTAAGAATGCCAGTAGCAGTAGTCCCCAAAGGAATACCAGCCCTCCTCACAGCCGACTTCATGAGCTGTGGATGTGACGCAGATTTGTCATTAGTAAATGTAAGACTCAAAACGGCCATGGGGTTGCAGTTAAGGCTGAGAGGTCCTAGACGGGGCCAGACAAACTGTACATGTGTTGCTGACTGAAAAGGAGAAGAGAGGAAGAAGACTGAGCAGGGAAGAGAGGAAAGGGAAGAAGGGGAAGGCCAGTTAAGGAGGAAAGTGATAAAGAAAAAGTGAGGAGAAAAGTAAGGCTAGAGATTTGTGAAAGAAAAGAAGAGGGTGAAGGAATGACGAGAACTTTCCTTCACACGAAATTATAGGATGGAAGTTTAGAGTCCTAGTGTGTGTGTGTGTGTGTGTGTGTGTGTGTGTGTGTGTGTGTGTGTGTGTGTGTGTGTGTGTGTGTGTGTGTGTGTGTGTGTGCATTTTTAACATAACTGAGCAACCAAAAGGTCTCCCAGTGGTGAAAAACAGTCGTCCAGTAAGAAACTTTTTAGGGTACTGGGCGACAAGATCTTTATTTTTCAAATAATTTAGTGAACTCTTCAAAGTGTTCATAGTATAAGAATAAAAGAAAATTATCATCACGACCACAGGAGACAAATGTAACAGACGGGACTGAATAAATGAAGTAAGGAAAGACAACAAACTACGAGTAATTAAGAGGTAAAACATTCAAAGGGAAAGAAAAAAATAATAATAAACGAAACAGGAAGAATTACCAATGCATCCCAAATAAGCAAAAACACTCCAGTCCAATAAACTCAAGAAAGCAAATAAGTAAACAAGTAACTCTTTCAGACGATTCAAGTAATTCTTTCAGACGACGTTGAGGCCAAACACTTACTCGGGTACACCTCGCAGCCGTAAGCCCGACTCTCCGAGCAGGCCAGGTTGTTCCACTTCCCAAGGGATTCATCGCCGGGGTAGTCGATCATCTCCGCGCACGTCTCCGTCTCAATATTGTTGGGCTCACCGGGGTTCCAGTTTACATACTCGGTCTGGTTGTCGTCGTCCCACAGCCACGTGCTCCCGTTGTAGTGCAGCCCAATCCAGCAAGAGGCACTGCCATGTTTTAGCTGCTCTGTAAGGGAATGGAAAGTTTGAGTTGTCCGTGAGTTGTCCTTGGAGTCTGTGGCGGCTCATGAAGGGCTGATGCATGTGAGTTCGTTTTCCGTACATTGACACTGTGAGAAAGGCCGAACACAGGGAAGGAACAAAGAGGGACTAATGAATGAATGAACGAAGGAAGGAAGGAAAGAAGGAAAAAAGACAGGAAGGAAGGAAGGAAAAAAGACAGGAAAGAAGGAAGGAAAAAAAGAAAAAGAAAGAAAGAAGGGAATTAATAAATGAATGAATGAAGGAAGGAAGGAAGGGTGAATTAATGGAAGGAAGGAAGGAGAGAAAAATGTAAGGAACAGAGGGAAATAGAGAAGGAAAGGAGGAAGTAGAAGAGGGAAAGGGAGAAAAAAACGTGGACATGTGAATAAACAGTAGGAGAAATAATACATGTAGAAAGATAAATCAAATTAAAAAAAAAAAAAAACATCGAAACACAAACATGACACGAGGCAGAGGAAGGAGGAAGAGCGGAGGAGAGGAAGGAGGAAAGAGGACCAAACAAATAAACAAACAAACAAACAAACAGCGGGAATATGAATGAACAGTGGGTAAAAAATACATGTAGAAAGACAAGTGAAAACAATAAACATCGGAACAAAAACCTAACACGATACAACAACAACAACAACGACAAAAATACATGTAGAGGAAGAAGAGGAAGAAGGAAAGAGGAGAAGAAAGAAACAGTCGACATACAAGAAGACAACAGAATACACACACACACACACACACACACACACACACACACACACACGTAGAATGGGAGCGGTGAGTAGCAGTTTTTTTTTTCTCTGCACTCTTTATGTTGCCCTTGAGCCGTCTCCTTTGCTGTAAAAAAAAATACATCAAATACAAAACACACCGAGAGAAGTAACCACCATCAGAGGCAGCCAACTCCTCGTGACCGTCCACAACCTACCCATGAAGAACTGGTTTTCCTCCGCTGAGTGTATGTTGACCAGGTTGGCGCGCGTGTTCACCAGCTCGCACTTGATCTGACCCTCGCTATTGGTTGCCTCCGAGTCGCTCACGTAGTAACACTTGCCGTCCTTGTACACCCAGGAGTCCGGGCATGTCACTGGGGAAGGTTAAGCAGCGTGTCATTCTGTGATCCAGCTGATCTGCCGTGATGAAGGGCAGCTGATATTTGAATCTTGGAGGTACTGAAGTTCATTATTTCCTCTGATATTTGTTATTGATGAATGCATACGCGTAGATATGTTTGTAAAGCCGGGTAGTATATTGTCTTGGAGGCAAAACACATTGAAAGATATGGCACATTATATCGTTTCTTTTTTTTTGTGTGTGTAAGGCTTGTATTTGTCGTATTCGTAGATACTCGTATACCTACAAGTGAAGTCAGTCGTACATTAATAATATTTTTCTCTACATCTTATTTTTGATGACCCCCCCCCCCCCCCCGTCATCATCTCGACACTGCCACATCTCTCTTACATAAACAGTTATACAGTTACCGTCATCGCTCATCATCTGTACAGTATCACACCCCATCTCTAAAGAAATACTCGTACCTACACCATCATCATCATCATCATCATCATCTCTACAGTGCCATACCTCATCTCTAAAGAAACTCATACGTATACCCTCACTATTATTATCATCATCATCATCATCATCTATACAGTACCATTCCCCATCCCTTCATACTAAAGAAACGTTATATATACAACCTCACTATCATCATCATCATCATAATCATCATCATCATCTCTACAGTACCACATCTTTATAGAAATAGACATGCATCCACCCTCACTATTATCATCATTATCTCCATAGTACCACATCACCGTTTTTATAAGAGCCATACCTATAGTCCTACACCACCACCACCACCACCGCCATTTCTATTTCTGCACGGTCACAATCTTTATAAAATAGTCACCCCTTCACCACTACAATCCCTTCCCCCCACCCCGCCACCTATCAAATGTACAGTTTTTATAAGAGCCATACCTATAGTCCTACACCACCACCACCACCACCGCCATTTCTATTTTTGCACGGTCACAATCTTTATAAAATAGTTACCCCTTCATCACTACAATCCCCTTCCCCCCACCCCGCCACCTATCAAATGTTCACAGTGCCACATCACCCCGTTGAGAATGTCACCGCCACACCACCACCTTCACAACACAATCACATCAACACATCGTCACATCAGCAGCATCATACTAATTATGAACTTTACATTTCTGCCCGAAATCGTGCCAAATCTATTCTCCGACTAACCAAAAATTCTTTCATTAATAGAAAATGTCAAAACCTTGCTTTCTCTAACTCTTCCCGTGACTTCTGGCATCTAGCCAAAAACATCTCCTCCAACTTCACTTCTTCATCTTTCCCTCCACTCCTCAGTCCTGACGGCAACACTGCCGTCTCATCTATCTCTACGGCTGAACTCTTCACTCAAACTTTTCTAAAACTCCACTCTGGACGATTCTGGGCATATTCCTCCTCATCCCCCTCTGACTCCTTTATGCCTGTTATAAAGATTCTTCAAAATGATGTTTTCTATGCCCTCTGGCCTCAATCCTCAGAAGGCTTATGGTATTGATGTATTGCATCCTTTTGTCCTTATAAACTGTGCCTCAGTTCTGTCTCCCTTACTGGTCAAACTCTTTCGCCTCTGCCTGTCAACATCTACCTTTCCTTCTTGCTGGAAGTATGCCTTCACACAGCCTGTACCTAAGAAGGGTGACCGCTCCAATCCTCAAACTACCGTCCTATTGCTTTACTATCTTGTCTATCTAAATCTTTTGTATCAATCCTTAACCGTAAGAATCAAAAGCACCTTTCCACGTCTGACCGTCTATATGATCGCCAGTAAGGGTTCCGCAAGGGCGTTCTACTGGTGATCTCCTAACTTCTTAACTGACTCTTGGTCATCCTCTCTTAGCCGTTTCGGTGAAACATTTGCTATTGCTCTGGACATATCAAAAGCTTTTGATATTGTCTGTCACAAATCTTTGCTTTCTAAACTACCCTCCTACGGTTTCTAACCTAATCTCTGTACATTTATCTCAAGTTTCCTTTCTGACCGTTCTATTTCTGCCGTGGTAGACGGTCACTGTTCTTCCTAAATCTATTAACAGTGGTGTCCCACAGGTTCTGTCCTATCTCACTCTTTTCTGTTGTTCATTGATGATCTTCTTTCCAAAACGAACTGTCCTATCCATTCCTACGCCGATGATTCCACTCTGCATTATTCAACTTCTTTTAATAGAAGACCCACCCTTCAGGAACTTAACGACTCAAGGCTGGAGGCTGCAGAACGCTTAGCCTCAGACCTTACTATTATTTCCGATTGGGGCAAGAAGAACCTGGTGTCCTTCAACGCCTCAAAAACACAGTTTCTCCACCTATCCACTCGACACAATCTTCCAAACAACTATCACCTATTCTTTGACAACACCCAGCTATCACCTTCCTCAACACTAAACATCCTCGGTCTATCCTTAACTCAAAATCTCAACTGGAAACTTCATATCTCATCTCTTACTAAATCAGCTTCCTCGAGGCTGGGCGTTCTGTACCGTCTCCAGTTCTTCTCCCTGCACAGTTGCTGTCCATATACAGGGGCCTTGTCCGCCCTCGTATGGAGTATGCATCTCATGTGTGGGGCTCCCTCACATAGCTCTTCTGGACAGAGTGGAGGCAAAGGCTCTTCGTCTCATCAGCTCTCCTCCTCATACTGATAGTCTTCTACCTCTTAAATTCCGCCGCAATGTTGCCTCTCTTTCTATCTTCTATCGATATTTCCACGCTGACTGCTCTTCTGAACTTGCTAACTGCATGCCTCCCCCGCTCCCGCGGCCCCGCTGCACTCGACTTTCTACTCATGCTCATCCCTATACTGTCCAAACCCCTTATGCAAGAGTTAACCAGCATCTTCACTCTTTCATCCCTCACGCTGGTAAACTCTGGAACAATCTTCCTTCATCTGTATTTCCTCCTGCCTACGACTTGAACTCTTTCAAGAGGAGGGTATCAGGACACCTCTCCTCCCGAAACTGACTTATCTTTCGGCCACCTCTTTGGATTCTTTTTAGGAGCAGCGAGTAGCGGGCTTTTTTTTTATTTATTAATGTTTACTTTTTTGTGCCCTTGAGCTGTCTCCTTTGCTGTAAAAAAAAAAAAAAAAATACTGTACTGTACTCTTTTTGCTGGAATAGTGCTTAGCGGGGTTTTTGGTTTCTTCTTGTTGCCCTTCGGCTGCTTCCATTGCGGCACAAAAAAGGACAAGAACAAGCTGAGGAGCCCAACTTACCGACGCTCGTCTTGCACACGTAGTGGTTAGGGTTTCCGCAGGCATTGTCGTTCCACCTGCCAGGGCCCCCATAGTACCAGTTGTCATTTATGTCAATCTGAGAAGAATGAAGTGATGTAATTCGTTAAGGTGACGATGCATGCACAGGAAATAAATAAATATCCAATAAGCGTGAGAATGAAATAATGTAGACAACGTTCACCAATCAGAGAGAAGAATGTGTAGAATAATCTAAGACCATTGATTGTTTACAGCGATGTACTAGATAGAAAGGATTATCAGTAACATATCACTGACTTTGTTTATACAGGTGCAAACTGATGTTTTTCTAGTGGTAGGCTACCTTCCCCAAGACTCATCTTCCTCCTTACTATAATAATAATAATAATAATAATAATAATAATAATAATAATAATAATAATAATAATAATATATATATATATATATATATATATATATATATATATATATATATATATATATATATATATATATATATATATATATATATATATATATATATATATATATATATATATAAACAGGACAAGTAAGCGAACGAGATCAACCGGGATACATATACGCTTAAATAATTGAGAGTTTATAATTATATATGCGTGTGCACGGCACGCTTATGCACAATCTACACGTACAGAAGGCCCAGCCACTGCCGCCGCATAGATCCACATACATACGCCGAGCTCTGTCTGACGGAGGTGATGATGGAGTTCCCAGATTGTTCCACTTTACTCCCCACACTGTATGCGGCGTAGCGTCGCAGCACAGACAGACACTGGCAGACTGCTCATCCCGTGCCCGGTGAAGGCCAGGGATGAGCTAGTCCATCTAGGAAGCCCCAGAAGCAACTTGAGGATGTCTTTATGACAGACCCTAAGACGGTTCATGGAGGCAGCGTTATACCGCGACCACAGCGAGTTGCAGTAGAGAGAGTAGCAGTGGCTCCTGAATAACTCCAACTTCACCTCCGTGCTGCAGAAGAACTTCCTCAGCAGCGTGTTGCCGATGACTGTGAACTTGGTGGTCTGCTTCTTGATGTCATCATCATCGGTCTGTTCCCTGTTGATGACATGGACCAGGTATGTGAATCTATCCACAAATGTAAGTGCACCCCCACTTAGTCACGCTGATGTCTGGTAGTCCACCCTGGAGTGTGGCGGCGGCACTACCATGCACTCTGTCTTGGTGGTGTTGTAGACAATATCGTGCGTGGCAGCATACGCCTGACACTCCAATAAGGTCCTGCAGAGCCTCCACTGTGGGCGCCATCAGTACTATGTCATCAGCATAACTCAGCGAGTTGATGCACCTATCATGTAAGTAGCAGCCTGTGCCTGTGTCACGCAGAGCGGTAGTGAGATCATCTGTGTATGTAGACGTCGTATACAGGTAGGGAGACAGGATACCCCCCTGGTGAATACCATTGGCTGTCTTAAATGGCAGCGAAGTGGAAGCCCCCCATTTTACAGCAAATTCCTGGGTAGTGTACCAGTACATTAGGAGCTTGACAATGCACCCAGGAGTTCCCCCTACAAGCAGTTTATTAAACAGCTTCCAATAGTTCACTTTGTCAACGGCCTTGCTGGCGTCAAGGAAGCAAAGGTAGACAAGTGAGCCCCTGGAAGTGTAGTACTCAATGATAATCTTAAACGTCCACACACACACATCTCAGTGCCGTGCCCTTTCTTGTAACTAAACTGATCGTCCAGCGTGTTCAGGTGGGCCTCTAGGCGGTGCAGCACTGCCTTCTCAATCACTTTTGCCATGGCGGTCGCAATGGCAATGGGCCTATTGTTCTTAGAGAGAGCAGGGTTTTTAACCTTGCTCTTTAGCAAGGGAACTATTTGCACTGCCAAGACCTGAGAGGGTATGTATTGATGGCAGATGCAGGCATTGATAAAGAGGCAGAGCCAAGAGACCAGGCTGGGAGGTGCATACCTAAAGGCGCCAGAGGGAAGCCCATCTACGCCCAGCGCCTCGCTGTTGGAGAGCGTCCGCAGTATCTCCCTCAGCTGACTGTGGTCGACACTGTGAAAGCCCTCCAGCGTCAACCGGAGGGCCCTCTCACTCTCCACGTCTGCCACACAGTTCAGGGTACCCTCGAAGTGGTCACCCCACATGGTGACAATGTCCTCCTCCCCCACGGCCTGATCCACACGTAAAGGGGAGCGTGTGAGATTCCGGGGACAGGGCTCGTAGGCCGCGCCAGAAGCCGGCTGCGTCACCACCAGCCAGCTGGGCAGCCAGCGCCTGAGCTCGGAGCTCCTCCTCATGAGCAGTGCACCACCGGAGGCAGAGCTTAAATCTGGCCCTGGTGCGCCTCATACTCCCTGCCAGAGGGCCCGAGCGTGGACTGCCGCCGGCCCTCCACTCCAGGAAGGACTCCCTGGCAACACCGTGGGCTTCCCGCACCACCTCATTCTAGCCAGGAATCTGCCTCCATCTCCTCCTGGACGTACCGAATACTCTATCACCAGCACGCACCATGCACCCCACCAACGACTGATGCAGCCTATCGATGGCGTCATGATGCCCGCTGAGAATACTAGTACGCTGGAAGCAGCATAACCTGACAAGATCAATGGCAATGTCTTTAAGCAACTCTGTCACCACCCGACCATACTCCGCTCTTTTCCTTGTGTCCTGAAAATCCCACTTAACCCTTGCCACCCTATCCTGCCTGACCTGTGTCAAGGCAGGAAGCCCATTAATTTTTAGCCCAAATGAGACGAAATTGGTCTGAGGAGACACTGTCGTATAGAACCGTGCACCCATCCAACGCACTGTGCAGACATGGTGATAGCACTACATGGTCAAGCCAGGTGCTAGAGAGGCACCCCATGTTGACGTGAGTGTAGCTCGTTGGGGGAGCGTCCTCACATCGGCCACCACCATGTCCCGGTCCTCACACATGTGTTGTAGGTCACTGAAGAAGGTGGTGCCAGGAGCAGCATTGAAGTCCCCCAACACACAAACATGTTGCTCCTGGGCACTGTCCACCAACGAGGCAAGTGTCCCTAAACACATGGCTTGGTCGTCCCTGTTCTCCCTGATGTTGGTAGGAAGAAACACATTCACCAGGAGGAGGGAGAGCCTGTCATCCTTGTAAGTAATGCCCAGGACCTGGGGGTTCCTGAGCACCACTCACCCGGATGTGCTTACTGAGGCTCTTATGCCACAGAAAGGTGAGCCCCCCTTAAGGTCTCCCCCTCCTCAGGACCTGAGTGTCGTCCACGGCTCAAGGCCATCTAGATGGTCTTGGGCCTTAGCTATGGAAAAAGTTGTGAATAACGACAGAAGGGACAGACCAACGGCTCGATAAGAAAAGAGACGCCAAGAGAGATTAACAAATAAGAAGGAGGAAATATGTGCCTATGCAATTATTTGTGTTGTGCCTAAGCTACCCAAAGACTCACCTCCCCACAGTGCTCCCCACCAGCGGCGTTGTTGGGCTCCCCTTCGCCCCAGTTGTCCCAGTAAAACGTGGAGCCGTCAACCCAGTGCCAGTTGTCGCCATTGTCGTCATCTCGAAGGCCAATCCAGCCTATGCCTGATAACCTCTCTGCGGAAGAGTAAAGGACGGCGGCCATGCATCACTGGGAGGTGGTGGAGGATAGATGGAGGAAGACAGGAAGACAGGGATGGAAGAACTGAGGTATGGAAGAGGGAACGCTGGAAATGATGATGGGGACGTAAGGAAGGGATGGAGAGGACTAGAGCCACGCATCAATGGTGGTTTGTGGAGAAGAGAAAGGATGGGAGAAAGGATTAATTAACGGGTTTGAGGAATTCAGAGAAGAGAATGGGAGGGAGGGATGATAGAGGAAGATGAGGGGGAGGTTAGAAGAGGAGAGGGAGAGTAGGGAGGAGGAAAGGAGGGAAGATTAAGACAATGTAGAGAGAATGGAGAAAGAAAACAAAGAGAGAGAAAGGAAGGTAAGGAGGACAAGAAGAAAAAGCTAGGAAAAGGAGAGCAGAATGAGGGGAAGACATTCAGGAGAAGAGGACAGATAGAGAGATGTGATGTGAGGGGGTAAGAAAGATAAGTAAAGAGGAAAAGAAAAGATAAGAAAATCAGGCAAGCAATGGAAGAGGGTTGGCAGTAGTTGATGACACAGTAAAAAAGCAACAAAAAGGCAAGAGGTGACATAGTTTGAAAAGTAGTACATAGAAGAAAGAAAGAAAATCTCAGTGATACGTACAAGAGGTGACTGAAAGGATGGATGAGTTCTGAAAGACAGTAGAGATTTAATGAAGGATAGGAAAGAAACAAAAACGGTAAGAAACTAACAGGGAGTAAAGAATGGGATAAGTGATGATAAATAGGATAGGAGGAAAAATAACTATGAGAATGGGAGAGAGAAGGAGTCAGAGGCCATGGATGTGAGGAGAAGGTAGAGACAAGGAAGGGAAAAGGAAATGGACAACAAGAAGGAAATTGATATAAGAAAGAGACCTCAGAAAGATGATGGCTGATTAAGAAGAGGAAAGAAAGAGTGCAAGGAACTCAATAGGCAAGAGGAAACAAAGGAATAAATGGCAAGTGGTGAGGAGAGGGGCAAGGAAGGAGCATATGAGAGAAAATAATAAAGTGATGAAGTAGTAGCGATGCAGGAAGTATCAATTAATCAATCAATGGGGGCATACGCCGGGGGGCGCGTCGCCTCGCCCACCCTACGACGCCAAGGGTCCCTCCGGGCGAGTCTCCATGCAGGCTTTCTTCCCACCCCCAGTACTTCCCGGCAGGATCTATCGACTTGCTCAAGCCACGAACTCCGTGGGCGTCCCCTTGGCCTCCTCCACTCAGGATTGTCTCTTACAGAGACAACCCGATGAGCAGGATCAGCTTCCGGAAAACGTGCCACGTGCCCGTATAGCCGGAGTTGGCGTTGACAGGTAATATATGTCGAATCAGTCTCACGGAGTAGTCGCGGGTTTGACACAAAGTCATTCCAGCGATATTCCATGATTCTGCGTAGACACTTTTTACCAAAGGCATCAATCCGCCTCTCCAAGCCCCCATTTAGTGTCCATGTCTCACAACCATAGAGTACGATAGGGAGTACAAGGGACTTGAAGATTCGGATCTTTGTCCTTCTGCACAGGTATCAACAACGCCATATGCTCGTGTTGAGCGAGTCCATAACACTGTGGGCGAGACCAATCCGCCGTAAGATTTCCTGGCCAGACTCACCGTTGTTATGAACTACGCTACCAAGATACGTGAAACTTTCTGAGATCTCAACGTCCTCGCCACACGCATGAACAGACTGTACTATTTCATCCAGCAAGCCTCCAAACACCTGTACCTTGGTCTTGGCCCAGGAGACCTGGAGTCCCAAAGGCTTCGTCTCCTCGTGCAGTGCCTCGAGAGCCATCACCAAGACCTCCAGCGACTCCGCCAGGATTACTGCATCATCAGCAAAAACAAGGTCAGTGACCCTGGTATTGCCAATGGATGCTCCGCAATGACTCTGATCCACAATTCTGCCCAGTACCCAGTCCATACAAGTGTTGAAAAGCGATGGGGCAAGGACACAGCCCTGCCCCACTCCTGCATTCACGGGAAAGAAGCTGGACAAGCCTGACTGCTCGCCATAGGGCAGGGACGCAGGGCCCCTGGGGGGACTACTCCTCCGGCTACCCAAAGAAAAAAAGGTGAACAGAAGAGAGAGAAAAGCGGGGAAAGACAGCTCGGGGGAGGTTGAGGGCGCTGCATTCCTCATTCAAATAGACCTGCCCCTACCCTGGTTATTTGGTTGCCACCCAGCGTATTGAAATGTTTAGCGTACTTGTTGCTAACCATTTCGGCTTGTCACTTAGTGTAGCATTTCCACTGAAGAAACACTACATCTGGGTAAAAAAAAACAAAAAAAAAAAAAACAGAAAATACATTATAACAATTTAAAGTATGGGATCGAAAATCTCTCTCTCTCTCTCTCTCTCTCTCTCTCTCTCTCTCTCTCTCTCTCTCTCTCTCTCTTTCACACACACACACACACACACACACACACACACTCACCAGTCACAAAGTCATTCTCGTCCTGGTTGGTGAGGGAGGCCAGGGTGCTGCCCAGCATGCTGGTACATGTGGTCTCGGCCGTGAACCAGTCAGCCGTGTCGATGGAAAAGTAGTAACAGAAGTTGTCGAAGTACTCCCACCCGCTGGGGCATCGGGCTGCGTAGGGAAAGGGGAGGCGTGTTGATGACGGGGAGGATGTGAACCTAAAGGGTTGTTTTTTTCTATTCTTGCGCCATCATTCGGTTAGTTTCGTGGTCTGTCCCGATAATTGTATCGGCTTGAGATACTCACCTAAGAATATTCCCGTACAATCTGGTGGCAGTATAAATCAGATTCTAAGATATTTTGACAACGGACAGTTAGACAGACAGACAGACAGTCATATAGAGACACATAATATATAGAAAGAGAAAGAGAGAGACGGGCAACAACGAAAACGTTAAGGTCCCCCGCAGGGCGGCAGTGGCGAAGCTATGTGTCTTCAGTGGGGATTGGGGGCACTTGGGGGGTACAGCTGAGTGTGGGGGGCACCAGGTGGGTGGAGTTCAGGGGCATTCTGATGCCACAAAGAAGGTAACTAGAGTATACTCAAAGATCAGATCAGTGGTGGGTATTAGGGATGGCAAGTGGAGGGTCCAGGGGGCATCAGATTCTCATGAGTGGTCACGTGTCCCCCGTAGCTACGCCACTGCAAGGCGTGCCAAGGCGCAATCATTCACAGTCAAACAACAGTAACAATAAAAGCTCAGCACACTCACTTGTGGGAGGAGGTGGAGGCTGAGGACCGACATAATTTCTCCCTGAAAAAAAAGTAATCATTAGAGATGTCTCTGGTCGAATGGTCAGACTCAGCTCAAACTCAGATGTCAAACTCTCACGCAAACGCACTTACAAAAAAATCTCACTCGCTTACCTTTCTTTTCGCAGATAAAGGGGAGTCGATCACCGCAATAGAAATCATTCCACTTTCCATTTGACGAGTACATCTCTGTGCGGGGGTAATGCATGAAGAGCGGAGTTAGGGCATGGACGAATAACTGAGTAAATGGACAGATGAATAAGTAAATCAACAAACAAATAAACAAACATAAACAACCAATCAAAATAGGTCAAGTTAAGAAACAAGCGAACAAAATAGTTCATCAAAACATTTGATAGACTGTGTTTTTATTGGCGCACGCTGATGTTTTTGTAGTGGCGACTTCCTCAAGCCTTACCCTCCTCCTTCCCTAGGTACTGCAGAAGGATTGGTGGCTAGGAAACTAAAGATCCGGAATGTGAATGTCTGTAAGCATTCGTTCATACAAATACAAACATATATACAAATAAACAAACAAATATAGATCACGGTAAGCAATAAACGAACAAATACTTTAATAGGTAAATAAAATGCATATATTTATTTAGATTTAGGAAACAAAAGATATAAAAACGTGAAGAGGAAAGAATGAACAAAAGTCAGGAGCAGTCATAGATGTAAAATAAAATGAGATAAAATAAAATACGAAAATAAGACAATAACAGATTAATGTCAAAACTGGAGAACAGGACACACACACACACACACACACACACCCCTCCACACGCACCCACGCACTCCTCGCTCCAGTAGTTGTTGGGCTCGCCGTCGTGGAAGTTGTAGTAAGCGATGGGTGTGCCGTCCGTCCAGTAGTTGGAGTAATAGTTGTTCACCATACCGATCCACACGGCGATCTGGCTGAGGTGCTCACCCGCCACCAGTTCTGAGGAGAGTAAGAAAAACAATATGAAGCTTTTCCTTGTCGCTGCATTGGGTGAGTCACATACAAAAATCAAGGTTGACGATCAATACCTTAATGACCTTAGAGCCGCAGATTACAAAGCCTCATTATAAGTGATTTGATTTTGAGAGAAAAAAAATCACGGGAATGATCAAGGAACCCAATACAGAGACTAAATTAGGTCTGAGTTTGCTTTCGACTTTATGTGTAATCCATGCTTTCGTGGATATACAATCATAATAATAACGACAATGATGATAGTGATGATAATAATAATAATAATAATAATAATAATAATAATGATAATAATAATAATAATAATAATAATAATAATAATAATAATAATAATAATAATAATAATAATAATAATAATAATAATAATAATAATAATAATAATAATAATAATAATAATTATAATTATAATTATAATAATAATAATAATAATAATAATAATAATAATAATAATAATAATAATAATAATGATAATGATAATAAAAATAATTTTATTAATAATAATGATACTGATACTGATAATAAAAATTAAAAAAATAAAAATGATAATGATAATGATAATGATGATAATAATAATAATAATAATAATAATAATAATAATAATAATAATAATAATAATAATAATAATAATAATAATAATAATAATAATAATAATAATAATAATAATAATAATAATAATAATAAAATCATCATGATCATGATCATGATCATGATAATAATGATGATGATGATGATGATGATGATGATGATGATGATGATAATAATGATAATAATGATAATAATGATAATAATGATAATAATAATAATAATAATAATAATAATAATAATAATAATAATAATAATAATAATAATAATAATAATAATAATAATAATAAATATGGTAATAATAATAATAATAAACAGAAATACTAATAGATAAGTGTCCCCCTACTCACGGTAAACAAACATCTGTTCCTGCACAGAGTATATGGACACCAGGTCTGGCCGGGACTGCCCCTCGGAGTAGTAGAGTTCTTTGCAGTGGAGCTGGGCGTCCAGGAAGCTCAATTCCTGGACTTCAACGCGGTAACACTCGCCAGTCTCTGGGTTCTCGGTCCAGTCATAGCCGCACGCTGACGCTGGGGTGGGGGGGGGTGGGGGGGTGGGGTATTGCGTTACTCAAAGCGAAGAGAAAGAAAACCTCGCACGTTGATAATCAGACAAAAGGAAGAACCAAGTATTACAACATCAAAGACTGCAAATGAGATACTATGACACACGTTAACATTTTTCTAACAAGAATTCTGGATATCTGCTGAGGGAATAGGTTCTAAGGACTTTGAGGACTGTGAAACGGCGAACAAAAGGTGGTGAATGCGATCCATAAGACGAAACATTCTTGACTTTGTATAATAGGTCAATATGAAATAGAAATGGGAGGCGAAGAAAGTATACTTCATCCCGGTAGCTAAGGTTGTAACAAATATTTGAGCTCAATGGCTGTCTCTCCAAAGCCTGTGCAGGTAGGCGGCGACACTGTAACCTGGCCCTTGGCGTGAAGGAGATGGCAATGGGATACTTCTCACTTGTGTCTTTAAAGGGCTCTGAAGTGAATACTACGACGTTATATTCAAGTAATTCTAATAATTTCATGTGAATATATCGCGGAGAAGACTATTTTTCACCGTGCTACAGAGGGAAAAAATGCAGCACCCGTTCACACACACACACACACACACACACACACACACACACACACACACACACACACACACACACACACACACACACATACTGTCAGGTATCCCGGTGGTGGTGCTGACAGTGCCGATAGGCGAGTCAGCAGCGGGCATCTTGCAGGCGTATGTTTTCAGGTCGGAGCAAGGCACGTCGTTCCACGTGCAGGTGTTCACGTACATCTCGACGCAGCTCTCATCGTCCCCGTTTGGCTCACCTGAAGAAGGGTGGGAATTGGGACGAAGGCAGTGATGAAGCAACGGATGTGGGAGGGGAGCAGGAGTGGAGAATGGAGTGTGTTGGGGGAGAGGGGGCAAAGAATTGTTTGTGTGTGTGTGTGTTGGTGTGTGTGTGTGTGTGTGTGTGTGTGTGTGTGTGTGTGTGTGTGTGTGTGTGTGTGTTTATTTACAAAGTTGTAGTAGCATACAAGATTTTAGTTACTCTCGTGCTAAGAGTGTCTGTGAGGGCGGGGGCGAGGGTTATGTTTTGTAATGTTTCATATTTTATGTCTATTCTTACTAACTTATGTATTCAGGCCGAGGTAGGAGACGGCCATGCTTTGCCTGCGAACTGACTCATGATATAGACTGAACGGGGAAGGAAAGGGTCAGGTCATATTTGCCAAGTCAGTGTATAATGTCTGTGATCAGCTACCTCTCTCTCTGCCCACCTCACATTTTCCTTACCCTGATCTAAACGAGTAACTCCGAACCTCCACCACTCTTTCTACTTCCCAAATCTTCATTACTACTGTAGTTTGTGTATACTGATCAATCTTTTTGCCTTACCGACCCTATGGTATGTGCGTTAACTGGCATGACTAACACATATCCTTCCATCTACATGAACATTCTTACAGCTAAAGTCTGTGCCTTTCACCCCATCGCCATTCACTTGAGCCTCCGTACCCATGGCTTTAAACACACTTACTGCCGCGTGTGTCCCACTAAATGCGTATCAGTTACCGTCTCACCTGATTCCCAGTTGGTGATTTTCACAGCTCGACCGTCGGTCCACTTCCACTCGTCCACCTGGTTCCTGTCACTAAGGCCGATCCAACCCCTAGCCAGCTGCCGGTCTGAGAGGGAAGAACGAGAGGGCGAAAAGCGCAATTATTAATCGCCAAGGACACGATGTACGTAACTATATAACAAATAAGTATAAACATTACAAGAACACAATCCTGGAGCGTGTGAAAAGCATCGTACGCGCACACAAACTAACGTACCGCACACAGCGTCCAGTTCTGCCCACGTGAGGAGGGAGACGAGGTGGGCGGTCTGGTGTCTCTTCTGGCAGTCTGCCTCGGCGGACGTCCACGTCTTCTCCTCCGTGCTGAAGAAGTAACAGTGATCCTCCACCTGCACCCAATCCCCTTCAAGACAGTACCGCTCATCTGGGGGAGGGAAGAAGGGGGAATAGAGGGGGGGGGGTAGGGGGTCCGAAGAAGTAACAGTGATCCTCCACCTTCACCCAATCCCCTTCAAGACAGTACCGCTCATCTGGGGGAGGGAAGAAGGGGGAATAGAGGGGTACTGAAGAAGTAACAGTGATCCTCTACCTTCACCCACTTCCCTTCAGGACAGAACCGGTCAGCTGGGGGAGGGAAGAAGGGGGAATAGAGGGAAGTGGGGTAGGGGGTCCGAAGAAGTAACAGTGATCCTCCACCTTCAGCCAATCCCCTTCAAGACAGTACCGGTCAGCTGGGGGAGGGAAGAAGGGGGAATAGATGGGGGGGGGGGTAGGGGGTCCGAAGAAGTAACAGTAATCCTCCACCTGCACCCAATCCCATACAGGACAGTACCGCTCATCTGGGGGAGGGAAGAAGGGGGAATAGATGGGGGGGGGGTAAGGGGTCCGAAGAAGTAACAGTAATCCTCCAGCAGCAGCCACTTCCCTTCAGGACAGTACCGGTCGTCTGGGGGAGGGAAGAAGGGGGAATAGAGGGCTGTGGGGTAGGGGGTCCGAAGAAGTAACAGTGATCCTCCAGCTGCAGCCAATCCCCTTCAGGACAGTACCGGTCGTCTGGGGGAGGGAAGAAGGGGGAATAGAGGGGGGGGGGGTAAGGGGTCCGAAGAAGTAACAGTAATCCTCCAGCAGCAGCCACTTCCCTTCAGGACAGTACCGCTCATCTGGGGGAGGGAAGAAGGGGGAATAGAGGGGGGCGGGAGGGGGTCCGAAGAAGTAACAGTGATCCTCCAGCAGCAGCCACTTCCCTTCAGGACAGTACCGCTCATCTGGGGGAGGGAAGAAGGGGGAATAGAGGGGGGGGGTAGGGGGTCCGAAGAAGTAACAGTAATCCTCCAGCAGCAGCCACTTCCCTTCAGGACAGTACCGCTCATCTGGGGGAGGGAAGAAGGGGGAATAGAGGGGGGGGGGTAGGGGGTCCGAAGAAGTAACAGTAATCCTCCAGCAGCAGCCACTTCCCTTCAGGACAGTACCGGTCGTCTGGGGGAGGGAAGAAGGGGGAATAGAGGGGGGGGGTAGGGGGTCCGAAGAAGTAACAATGATCCTCCTGCTGCACCCAATCCCCTTCAGGACAGTACCGGTCAGCTGGGAGAGGGAAGAAGGGGGAACAGAGGGGTACT
Organism: Eriocheir sinensis; assembly: GCF_024679095.1. Lineage (NCBI taxonomy): Eukaryota > Metazoa > Arthropoda > Malacostraca > Decapoda > Varunidae > Eriocheir > Eriocheir sinensis. The sequence goes on along the minus strand of NC_066546.1, from coordinate 4,815,163 downwards.
GAAGAAGTAGCGATGATCCTCCAACTCCAGATATCCCCTTCATTACATTACCGCTCATCTGGGGAAGGGAAGAAAGGTGGAACAGAGGAGTAGGGTAGGGGGCCTGAAGAAGTAACAATGATCCTCTTGTAGCAGCCATCCCCCGTCAGGACAATGCCGCTCATCTGGGGAGGGAAGGAGGTAGAGGGGTGGGTTGGAGGGCCTGAAGAAGTAACAATGATCCTCTTGTAGCAGCCATCCCCCGTCAGGACAATGCCGCTCATCTTGGGGGGTGAAGAAGGGGAGATAAAGGAACATAACAACATATCGTCAGGAGTATGCAAGAGGCCGGTAAGCCTGTGCAAGGTAGCTCCTGTGAACCTAGCCTCACCTAACATCACTGTTCATGAATTTATCTAATACATTTTTTAATGTGACCATCATATTGGCACTCACAACAAGACTGCCAAGCCCGTTCCACTTCTTCACCACTCTGTTAGTAACCAATTTTTGCCTGTCCTTTTTTATTCTGAATTTATCCACTTTAAACCCAAAACTACGTGTCGTACCCGGTTCTCTTACCATCAGAGCCTCATTAATATCCCCCTTTTTAAAGCCCTTTATCCATTCATAAACTCCGATCAAGTCTTCTCGCATCCTTCGCCTTTCTAGAAAACGCACGTTTAATTATTTAAGTCTTTCCTCATACGGCAAGTTTCTTAACCCGTGAATCATCTTTGGCATTCTCCTCTGTACCGATTCTAACATTTTGACATCCATTCTATAGTAAGGTGACCAGAACTAAGCCGCATAATCAAGATGAGGATGAGGATGACTTCGGCGCTTCTGTTGCTTACGCTCCTTCAAAAGAATCCCAGTACCATATTGGTTCGATTTCTAGGGGTGCCGTAGAGGACCAAAAAATTAAGACTACGAAGAGGAGGAGAAAGAGTAACTTGAGAGTTACTTACTGCTTGGAGGGACAAGGGTGAGCTCGGCCCCCACCTCTGCCTCACATGCGTAGTGTTTCGGCACGGTGCAGTCAGTGGGCACCCACGAGGAGAGCAGGGAGACGCCATCGTTGTCTGTAGGGGAGGGAGGAGGAGGAGTTTGGAATGTCAGAGGAAAACTGTAGCTTCTTGATGGACATAAATTAAGCTAGTTAATCCATTTACCTGTGTCTATCTGTCTGTCCGCCTACCTATTTATTTAGTTCTTTCTACAGCAGTATTTATGCAGCCGAGTGGTCAGCGTGCGGGCGTGGTGAGAACGTGGATCAAGGTTCGAGCAAGAAAAGTATAGAGAACGTGAAGAACCAAATTTTGAAATGAGCTTTTTTATTAGGACCTCTCGGATGTTTTTTGTGTTATAAACTACTGCAATAAAATAAAATAAGATGTGGATTTTTTTTTGTTATATACCCAATGAAGCAATTGTCGGTGAATAAAAAATATAAATAGAAATGTTCACGGCATCTCATCCTGGACGACGATTGGCTGGCGTCTCGATAAGCTCCTCCCCTCCTCGAGTTTAATTCTGTGTTGTGCGCCTGCCGACACACACCTCACACTCTCACCCTGTTTCTGACCCCAACATTCATGTTCCTGAGAAAATTCTGCATCACACTAGCATAAAGTTGTAACAATAATGTAAAAATACACATACGAATATCAGAGTTAAGTGAACTAAGGAGTACAACTTTTCTCGCACTTATTTCCCTTCAACTCCTTAGTACTTAGCTGGTATTCGTCGCATCACTTTTTTAACCCCAGATCCTAACTCTGGAAGCTTTTCTGCTTCTGATGGTGTGTGGTACGTCCCGAGGTAAAAATATGCATAGGATCAAAATCGCCTCCGAACATAAGCCGCGACGTGACGGCGTTCATTCGCCTCGGCCTTGGGTCTGTGCGTGAGCGGCGAGTCTGTCTTGAGTAAACAAATGCCGAGGCGAATGAACGCAGCGTCACGGCTCAGCTTATGTTCGGAGGCAATTTTGACCCTATGTATATTTTTACCTCGGGAAGTGCCGTACACCATCAGAAGCAGAAAAGCATGCAGATGTAGGATCTGGGCTTATAAAAGTGATGCGACGAAAACCAACTGAGTACTAAGGAGTTGAAGGGAAATAAGTGCAAGAAAATGTGTACTCCATAGTTCACTTAACTTTGATTTTCGTATGTGTAATTTTACAATATTGTTACAATTTTAAGCTAGTGTGATGCAGAATTTCCTCAGGAAGATGATGGAAGTCTCAGTTTTTTCGTAAAAAAATGAATGTTGAAGTCAGGAAACAGGGTGAGAGTGAGGTGTGTGAAGTCGTCGGCTTGGGCAGACAACGAGGATGGGGCGGGGCCAAACGTGAAGGCTATAAGAGTTGTCAACGAGTGATTTCCTCCCGCCTGTATGACGATACCTTCTCTATACTTGCCTTGGGTTCGAGTCCCACCGAAACACGTTGATTTTTCAAACCATCGCCGAGTGGCGGCAGATTACCCACATGCTGTCCAGATCTTCAATCATCTCAAACTTCAGCGACTTTGATCAAGAGGAGCACCGGGGGGGCAGCATGGGCCAAGCAAGAGTCATATATCACGGCAGCCACAATAAATAAAATTCGCCTGCGCCACTAACGGGCTGGGGTCGTCGAGGAGACCGCTCAAGAAAGCCTAGCAGCGCTACGGGCAGCACCTAAAACAAATCTCTCTCTCTCTCTCTCTCTCTCTCTCTCTCTCTCTCTCTCTCTCTCTCTCTCTCTCTCTCTCTCTCTCTCTCTCTCTCTCTCTCTCACCTGGAGTTTCCTGCAGGTACACGCACTGCTGAGCTTCGTTACTGATGGCGTTGGCCTCGTTCTCGCTCGTCATGTGTGTGTAGTTCTTGCTGCTCATCGTTGTGCCGTCCGTCCAGAAGAGCCCATCGCCAGGGATACCTGGGGAACACGGAGAAACACGTGTAAATGTGCCGCACATCAACCCGAGCATCAGTGAATTCTGCCAAGAGGAACACCGGAGGGCAGCACAAGCCGAGCACCAAGATAAGGGTCAGCGTCAGTATAAAAGATATTCGCCCGCGCCACCACCGAACTAGAGGAGACCATTATAGTGACCATAGACTGCCAGCGCGATGGGCTCTCCCCGCTCAAATATATATATATATATATATATATATATATATATATATATATATATATATATATATATATATATATATATATATATATATATATATATATATATATATATATATATATATACACGAATACAAAGACGTGATTTCGTTTCATAACTAATTATCTCGAAATTACTTTTAGCTTTACTTCATAATATAATTTCACAGTTGCTGGTAATACAACTGTCTCCAAACCTCTATTCATGAAACCCATCATATCACGCTCGTAATATGACCATTGATATACGAATATTATTTTATCCTCTCAGCATTTTCTTTCATAATTGCAGTATAGTCAACAACCTCTTTATAACAGCAGTGTATGTATCTCCAAGGCCGTCCATCCTTCAACAGTTTCCCTCGGCATCACAAGAGGCAGGGCAGCACAATACTCACTATAGCAACAGTTTCCCTCGGCATCACAAGAGGCAGGGCAGCACAATACTCACTATAGCAACAGTTTCCCTCGGCATCACAAGAGGCAGGGCAGCACAATACTCACTATAGAGGCCGATCCACAGCGTGTCCTCCTCCGGCATGTGTGTCCGGAAAAAGGTGTCCTCGGCGTCAGTGTCCAGCACAACCATCTTTGCTTTCACAGACTCACAGATGTCCTTGGCGACATCCCAGCCCACCGCGTCTGTGGCCTCCGTGTTGAAATAGTAACACGACCCCTCGAACTCCTCCCACCCCGGCAGAC
>NC_066546.1:4798819-4806319 GCF_024679095.1 Eriocheir sinensis | reverse complement strand
ACTACCATCACCAGCCATCATCACCACTCCCCAACCACCACCACCACCTCCACCACTACCACCACCAGGCATCACTACCACTCATCAACCACCACCACCACCTCCACCACTACCACCACCAGCCATCATTACCACTCATCAACCACCACCACCACCTCCACCACTACCACCACCAGCCATCATCACCACTCCTCAACCACCACCACCACCTCCACCACCACCACCACCAGCCATCATCACCACTCCTCAACCACCACCACCACCACCACTACCACCACCAGCCATCATTACCACTCATCAACCACCACCACCACCACCTCCACCACCACCACCACCAGCCATCATCACCACTCCTCAACCACCACCACCACCACCTCCTCACAAGCCGTCCTCTCATTCCCCTTTGTACCCAATCCAGACACTGCCCCGCCACTCACCTCCTCCGTGTACCCAATTCAGACACTGCCCCGCCACTCACCTCCTCCGTGTACCCAATCCAAACACTGCCCCGCCACTCACCTCCCTCCTCCGTGTACCCAATCCAGACACTGCCCCGCCACTCACCTCCTCCGTGTACCCAATCCAGACACTGCCCCGCCACTCACCTCCTCCGTGTACCCAATCCAGACACTGCCCCGCCACTCACCTCCTCCGTGTACCCAATCCAAACACTGCCCCGCCACTCACCTCCTCCGTGTACCCAATCCAGACACTGCCCCGCCACTCACCTCCTCCGTGTACCCAATCCAGACCTTGTCCCGCTCCTCCAGGGCCAGGTCGTGCGCCAGCATCTGCTCGGCGTCACTCTCTACGCTCACCAAGTGGCCTCCTTCGATGACGCATTCTATCTCGGCGTCATGCCACGAGTTGCTCTGCGTCGATTTCTGGGGTGGAGGGAGGGGCATGAGGGGGGGAGGTAGAAGATGAGGCAAGGAAGGGGTGCGGAGTGAGAAAGGGAGTATGTAAATAGCATGAGAAAGGGAATGACGGAAAGGGAAGAAAAAGGTGAGAGAAGAGAATGTTTGTTGAGGGAGAGCCAGGAAGGAGTGTGGAAGTGAGAAAGGAATGAACAGCATGAGAAAAGGAGTTACAGAGAAAAAAAGATAAAGGTGTCAGTGAGAAAGGAGAGGTGAAGTGGGAGGGAAGGCAAGGCGTGGCAGGAGGGAGGGGGGTTGGAAGAGGGAGATGGGATGGGGAGGGAAGGAAGGTGAACGGAAGGGACGGTTGCCATGACAGACGGAAGCAGACTCGGTGCACAATAAAATGTATGTGATAATGTGAGGGAGGTAGAGGAGGGAAGGAAGGAGGGATATTTGAAGATAAGAGAATAAAAGATGGACGGATTTAAGGTTTACGAAAGAGATACGGGGGATGAAAAGAGCGAGAGTTGGAATTGAAGATAAGAGGAGAAAAGAGTGAGGACTTTAAGGTATACAAGAAAGATGTGGGGGATAGGAGGAGGGAAGGGTAGTCGGGGATGACGAGAGTGGTGTGAATGATTGACGAATGGAAGGTTAGTCAGTGAGGATGATAGGAAGGAAGGAACTGTTTAATTCAAGGTGCGGCCACGCGCGTCCTTCAACCTACACACTTGAAAGAGCTAGTTATTTGTCGTCAATGTGTCGGCAACAGACGTAATACCAAATGGTCGTCCACACGTGTCTCTAGATATGAACGTCATATCGGAGAGTGAGGACGCCTTGCTGGCAGCTGCCGCAACTGCGGCAGTACTATGTGGCCGTCACAGAAGGCGACGTGCTGATTCTGATTCAGAGAAACAACACATCACGCACAAGATATTGGCCTCTTGCCTGATGCTGATCGTGATGGTGACGGGCAACTTTGAACCTCTGTTGAGTACGGTGACCCTCACGACGCTAAAGACGGCACGGACGGGAGCGAGGCAACATCGCTGTGACATTGCAGCCGCTGTGTGTGTCTCTGCCTCGTCCACACCACAGCAACGACACAGCAGCACGAACATGTTCGAAACTTTGTGTTGGTTACAAGTTAACACTCGTTGCCTTCCTCGCCGCACCCGTGTTGCCAACGCATGTTTCCGACACGTGTGGCTCAATTAAGGAAAGACCTGGAGGTACTCAGTGCGGAAGGGAGGGACATAGGCTGAATAGAACGAATGTGAGGAAAAAAAAGTGAAGGAGATGACAGAGAAAATGCGACTGGAAAAAGGATGTATGTGTAACGTGTGTGTGTGTGTGTGTGTGTGTTTTACCATATGTGTATAAGTGTACAGTAGCTTGATATTCTCTCTTCAACTTCAATCTTCAACTTAATATCAGCTAGAGTAGAAATGCAACGTTTTGGAGTCTTCTGATTAATGTAAAATCACTTAGGTTTAAGGACAGACCACCAAGTCTGGACCATGGGGTCTGTGTGGTCTGATTTTCTATGTAAATCTATGTAAATCTCTCTCTCACACACACACACACTCAAGGTTTTTCTACAAGGTAGTAGGCGGCATGCAAGTGAGGAAATGGTACAAAAACATAAGGGAATAACCAAATAAGTAGCATGGAAGAAAAAGGAAAAACGCTGTATAAACAACACTGAAAAATTGTATTCAAATGTAGATGGGTTGACTTCTAAATTAAGGGAAAAGAGGGACATAATACGTGATAGGAAACCACAAGTAGTCTGCCTTCCAGAAACAAAATTGAATAGCAGCACAACATACGATACGTTGGGTTTTGAAAATTACAACATATGGAGGAAGGATAGAGTAACCAAACAAGGGGGAGGAGTAATTATTATAACAAGTGACAAATTGCAGGTAAGACAGATTCACATTGATACTCCAGATGAGGTTGAAATACTAGCAGTTGAAATAAAAACGGAAGATGTTATTATAGGCAACATCTACATGCCTCCTCCAACCAGAACATGGGATAAAGATGGATACAAGAAAATGATAGAGGATACAACTCAAGCCATCGGAAGGCTGTTACAAAATGCAGAAGATAAAAACAAAAGGATAATCATAAATGGATATTTTAACAGCAACATTGACTGGAAAAATATGGAAGTTAAGAGTAACAGCAATTTGTGGGATAAAAATGTCTTGGAAATCATGCAAGACTACTTTCTGCATCAGCATATTCAGTACTTTACAAGAAAGAGGGGACAAGATGAACCATCGATATTAGATTTAGTATTCACAAGACAAAAGGATGATGTGGATAACATAATTTTTAGTCCTCCAGTTGGGATGAGTAATCAGATACTGCTAGAATATAACTTTTTGGTTGCTTATGATGTAATAAATGAGGAAGAGAATTACAAAAAAACATGCTAAATTACAAAAGAGGTAATGATGCAGAACTAAGGAAATTCTTCAGTGATATAGACTGGAAGGAAGAACTAGTTGGAAAGGATGAAAACAGTCAGTTCTCAATATTTTGTGAGCACTACAAGGCAGGAGTGTCAAAGTTCATACCGCTACAAAAGGAAAAAAAAAGAAAGTTCACGATTGGTTTAACAATGAATGTGAAAAAGCTAAAGAGAAGAGAGACTTGTTATAGAACAGATACAGAAGGCATAGTAGAGAGCAGGCTTACAGAAGGTACAAACAGGCAAGAAATGACTACTAGAATTAGAAAGGAAGCCCAGAGGAACTTTGAAAAGACATTATCGTAAAAAGTAAAGAACAACCAAAACTATTTTACAGTTATATAAAAGGAAAAAGTAAAGTTAAGGAAAAGATACAAAGCATAACAGAACAGGGCAAAATTTTTGTCAAGGATGAAGAAATATGTGAAATATTAAATAACAACTTTGAAGCAGTTTTTACAGAATAGAGACCCTTTGAAGCAGCAAATGAGCAAAAAATGGCACATAATATAGAATACATAAACTTTCGGAAAAAAAGAAACAGTAGAAGAAATGAAGGACTTGAATAAGCAAAAGGCAAGTGGACCTGATGAAATATCCAGCTGGATATTAAGTGAGTGTGCTGAGGAATTATGTGAACCTATGCAAATAGTATTTCAGAGCTCAATAGAACAAGGAAAATTGCCAGATATATGGAAAAAGGCTAACATAGTACCACTCTTTAGAAAAAGGCAATAGACAGTGTCCACTGAATTATAGACCAGTATCGCTGACGAGTGTTGTCTGCAAGGTAATTGAAAAGCTGATAAGAAAGAAATGTGTTGATCACTTAGAGAAGTATCACATGCTGACAGATGGTCAATTTGGTTTTCGAAAAGGGAAATCATGTGTAACAAATCTATCAAGTTACTATGACAGAGTGGCGGAAACAATGCAGGCAAGAGATGGATGGGTAGACAGTATATATTTAGATTTCAAAAAGGCATTTGATAGAGTTCCCGACAAAAGACTAATATGGAAGCTTGAATATAAAGGAGGAGTACAGGGGAATATATTAAACTGGATGAAAGGCTTCCTTAAGGGTAAAAAAATGAGAACAATATTAAGAGGAAAATACTCATCCTGGAAAGAAGTAACAAGCGGTGTACCGCAGGGCTCAGTGTTGGCACCTATTATGTTCCTGGTGTATATAAATGACATAAATGACAATATAGGAAATGAGAACTATATGAACATGTTTGCCGACGACGCGAAAATACAGAGAAGAATCATAACGGAAAATTCATGTTTGAAGCTTCAAAACGATCTGGTAAAGCTATATGAATGGAGCCAATAGTGGCAGATGGAGTTTAATGCAGAAAAATGTCATGTAATAAAGTTTGGTAAGAGTGGAATGAGACCAGGCTGGGATATATAGTGGAATGATAGATTACAGGAGTCTGAAAAAGGAAAAGATCTGGGAGTAGTTATAAATAACAGACTGTCACCAGAAGAGCATATACAGGAGAAAGTAAGGAATATGCATAATTTACTAGCAAATATGAGAGTAGCGTTTACTTATATTGATGAAGGAATGGTAAAGAAAATAGTTACATCATTCATACGTCCAACGCTTGAGTATGCAGCAGTAGTATGGAACCCCCATTTGAAAAAAAAACACATAGAAAAAATAGAGAAGGTACAAAGAGCAGCCACGAGGTGGGTACCAAGTCTAAGAGATCTCAGCTATGAAGAAAAACTTAAGAAACTACAACTGCCTACCCTCACAGAAAGAAGAGGGGACATGATCATGCTGTATAAATGTGTTGAAGGAATAGAGAAGATAGATGTATATGAATACGTAATACCTAGTCAATCATCCTTAAGAGGACACAGCAAAAAGCTATACAAGAAAAGGCTAAAGAAAGATGTTAAAAAGTACAGTTTCCCGGATAGAGCGACAGATAAATGGAACGCGCTTCCGGAAGAAGTTGTGTGTGTCAAAAATATTCATAGTTTTAAAGAAAATTATGATGAATTGATGCCAAAAGACGGGACAAAACGAGCTTGACTCAATCCTGTGAAAATACAATTAGGTAAAAACAATTAGGTAAGAACAAGCGACTGGAGAAAAGATGTGTGTGTAAAGAGTGTGTGTGTGTGTGTGTGTGTGTTTTATTATATGTGTATATGTGTACAATAACTTGATAATCTCTCTCTCTCTCTCACACACACACACACACACACACACACACACACACACACACACACACACACACACACACACACACACACACACACAAGCGCACGCACACACACCTTGTAGCAGCGGTCAGACGCATCCTCCCAGCCGGTGGTGTAGTCACAAGCCATTGGAATTTCTGAGAAGTAAAAACCCACGGTAAGACACATTTACCGTTATTTTCTTTCTGACTCACTCACGGGATTCGAAACGGCTTCAAAAAGAGGCTTCGTATCACCTCTGAATTCAAACACCGTGACAACTTTATTTCTTTACTACTATTTACTACACCTTTTTAGTTCTTAAATCACCTCTCGAGATGCTGGGATGTATTTTCAATATGGGGAGACACATTTACCCTCCCTCTCCCCACCCCTTCCTTCCTTCCCAAACTCTTCCTCCTTTTGCTTGCCTCCATTTGTGAGAGTGAAAAGCTGCCTGGGTGACTTGCGCCGCACAGAGCCCCCCTCCCGCCAGCCTGTCCTCCTCCTCCTCCTCTCTTTTATACTCCCTAAAGCCAGTCAACCAGCCTCCCGCTCCTTCCATCCCACTGCATCCCTCTCAGCATCCCTTTCACTCCCTCCCAACGACCCATCCCTCCTCCTCTCTTTTATACTCCCTAAAGCCAGTCAACCAGCCTCCCGCTCCCTCCCTCCCACTGCATCCCTCTCAGCATCCCTTTCACTCCCTCCCAACGACCCATCCCTCCTCCTCTCTTTTATACTCCCTAAAGCCAGTCAACCAGCCTCCCGCTCCTTCCATCCCACTGCATCCCTCTCAGCATCCCTTTCACTCCCTCCCAACGACCCATCCCTCCTCCTCTCTTTTATACTCCCTAAAGCCAGTCAACCAGCCTCCCGCTCCTTCCATCCCACTGCATCCCTCTCAGCATCCCTTTCACTCCCTCCCAACGACCTATCTTTCTGTTACCCTTCCACCCTCAGCCTCCCCGTCCCTTCGCTCCTTCACCCCAACCTTTCTTTTAATCTCCTTTCCTCGACTCCCTTCCTATCCCCTCTCATTATATTTTGTCTTTATCTCTCTGCATCCCTCTCAGCATCCCTTTCACTTCCTCCCAACGACCCATCCTTCCTCCTCTCTTACTTCTTTCTCCCATCAGTCTCCCTCCCTCCCTTCTCTCCTGTGTTTCCCTCTTCATTCTTCCCTCCAACCTTCCTTTTTATCTCCTTTCCTCGACTTCCCTTCCATCCCCTCTCATTAAATTTTGTCCTCCTCTGTCTTTCTTACTCATTAGCTTCTCTCTTCCTTCTCTCCAACAACCATCAAGAATCCATATATTTTGTATTTTCCTCCCCCATGCCTTCACCAGCCATTCTGTATCCCTCTCTTTCCATATTTTTTTTCTCCTGTTCTGCCTTCCACTATCTTTCTCAATCCTGCTATACCTACATTACTCTTTTTCTATAGCTCTGATCCTGTCCTCCCTTTCCCTAACCTTTCCTCAATCGTTCAGTTCCTGCAATACTCTTTTTCTATACCTCTCATCCTGTCCTCCCTTTCCCTAACCTTTCCTCAATCATTCTGTTCCTGCATTACTCTTTTTCTATACCTCTCATCCTGTCCTGCCTTTCCCTAACCTTTCCTCAATCGTTCTGTTCCTGCATTACTCTTTTTCTATACCTCTCATCCTGTCCTGCCTTTCCCTAACCTTTCCTCAATCGTTCTGTTCCTGCATTTTTCTTTTTCTATTCCTCTCATCCTGTCCTCCCTTTCCCTAACCTTTCCTCAATCGTTCTGTTCCTGCATTTTTCTTTTTCTATACCTCTCATCCTGTTCTGCCTTTCCCTAACCTTTCCTCAATCGTTCTGTTCCTGCATTACTCTTTTTCTATACCTCTCATCCTGTTCTGCCTTTCCCTAACCTTTCCTCAATCGTTCTGTTCCTGCATTACTCTTTTTCTATACCTCTCA
>NC_066546.1:4783819-4793819 GCF_024679095.1 Eriocheir sinensis | reverse complement strand
GTGTGTGTGTGTGAATATATAAGTTAATAAATAAATGAATAAATGAATAAATAATATATAATAAAATAGTTAGAAATAAACAAATAAATACGTCTACCTATCTATCTCTTATGGGGTTGAACGAAATGTAGCTGTAAGGTGTCTGTCCCAGTTTTCAGCTGATAGTTTTAGCCATCCGACTGACCTGCTCTGAAAGCTGTGCCTTCATTCTGTACGCGACGCACTTGAATATCTAACGATTCAGACATTATATATACACTACGATACACAGGGGTACACCAGGATGTACAAATGGATACAAGAATGCACAGGAATACCTTAGAACAAACATTTTTTTTTACAAAGGAATCAGCTCAAGTGCAACAAAAAGAACGTGTAGAAAAAAGTCCGCTAATCTCTGCTCCTATAAAAGAGAAAAGTAAAGAGTGGCCAAATGACCTCTCATTTGAAATGAGAGGTCAGTTTCGGGTGGAGAGGTGAAATTTAGGACAGCATAACATTCAGAAACTCTGACACTAATTAAGGAGATAAATATACAGTCCGAAAAGGCAGCAGCCCTCTTGTCTTTTGTGTTCTCACTTCTCCTCTCAGTGCACGCGTCCTCAGCCCCCGCCTGGCCACACTGTTCTCAGTAGGGTCGTGTTCGTGAGCGTTTCGGCGCCGAAGCTCACATATTTGACAAAGCTTTCGTGGGAGTTTTAAGCATTTCCATGGGTAGTTTTATGTGACCATTCTGTACCATAAACCTAACGAAACAAACATTAGAACTTGATTGATGTCCTTATTGGGCTTTACAAATAGATGATGTGAAAAGCGGAAGTGACTGAGAATACCGAGCCTAGTCTTTCCCGCCGGCCCCAGCTCGCCACCGTGCAGGAAGCCACGACAGCATCCTGCATAAAGTAGCTCCGAGCCTTGAGGGAGCCCCGCCACTCACCAGCAGGACTCAGTAACAGCAGCAGGAAGATCTGCGTCTCCATGGCAGCTTTGTCCTCGCCACCGACACACGTGTACACACTCTCCCTCTCGCTTCCTCTCCTCCCTCCTGTCTGTCTCTTTCTCGCCTAGACGTCGAAATTAAGTGTCTTTCTCACTGCGTTCTCCTCCTCGCCGTCCCCAGCGCCAACTGAGTTCGATGTGGAAAGATTGCTTTGTGGTCACTCAGAGCTCTAATCTCTGACAAATGATACACTCCCAGCTTCCTCCTCTTCGTTCCCCCCCTCCGCCCCCTTCTCCCCCTTACCCTTCCTATCAATTATTCCTTTTCCTCCTCCTCCCCCTCCACATCCAACTCCTCCATGGAGTTGGATGCAAGGCGAGAATGACAGTAAGGGTTAGGCATAATGTAATCATTTTAAGATAAGAATAACGTCTCTCTCTCTCTCTCTCTCTCTCTCTCTCTCTCTCTCTCTCTCTCTCTCTCTCTCTCTCTCTCTCTCTCTCTCCCCCCCCCTTTACGAGACTGTTAGAGTACAAAACATGCAACTTATATTACACTTTAATTTTCAAATCATTCTGCTTTATATACCCCCCCTCCCCCCCCCCAAGAAAAAAAGAAGGAACGGTGATAGTCATTAATTTCATCAGCTCATTCTCAATCCCATAAATAGATCAATTAATATTCGAGTTGTTTTATTTAGCATTCATATCTCTTCGTCAAAGCCTTAATGGAAGTGTTCCCACAAATTGGCGGCCCACCCTTGATGTTTCTAATCCTTGCGCCTCTTACCCCTTAACGCTTCCTGCTGTAACACTCACGTGACCTTCTGCGTCAGCTCGTCCCTGTGGTGTCCAGCGTTCTAATGCAAGAGTTTCATATTATCCGAATTCGTTTGATACTTTTACCGGTAAATTCTTGAACAATCCTTTTTCATCTGTATTTCCATCTTCCCACAACTTAAACTTTCTGGAGGGGAGTATCATCGTACCTCTCGTACCTCTGTTTATTAGGCTTTTTGTTTTTAGAATCTTGTTTCCTCTTTTTGTGGGAGCAGTGTTGAAAGCTTTTTATGTTTTGATGTAAAAATAAAAAGTAGTGTTGCGACAATAGCTTCATGTTGTAACCAGAGATCAACTTCTCTATATACAAGCAAATGTCACGTATGTATCTTGAGGTTGGAGGGGGAGGAGAGTGACAATAGGATTGTTTTAATTATACTTTATCCGTTATCGCCCTCCGCCCTCCGTTCGCCCTTTTCTGTCAGCTGTTCACGCCCCGCTGGCCGGTCTTACGTTATCTCAAGCTGAGAGTGACTTAAGAGTGGAGCATCAGGTGGTTGAGATAAAAGGATGCTGCAGGTAATCACTGAATCGATAAAATGGGTACACGTATGTGTGTGTGTGTGTGTGTGTGTGTGTGTGCTTATATAGTTACGTAGCGCTATCATTCAGTAAATGGAAGTATTCCGTTAGCAGAATAACGATAAAAGTATAAATTCTTTTCTCTCTCTCTCTCTCTCTCTCTCTCTCTCTCTCTCACACACACACACACACACACACTCTCTTGATAACCAGACAATCAACTTGGCAGTCATCAAAACAACCTGCCCGTAAAGCCACACGCCTCGCACGTGCTAGCTTCGCCTCATACCAGGAAAACAGGAAGTCACACCGACATCCACAACCACGCACCACCGAGCCACAGGGCGATAGGGTTGAGGCGACAGTGATAAGGGGGGTGCGATACAACAGCCTCAGTCACCGCAACCACTAGCGCCATCGCCACCGGCCTACCACCGCCACGCACTCCCCCCCACCCCCTATCTCTCTCTCAGATACGCAGCAGAGGCGGCAGACGAACACAATAGTATCTGCAACCACACTACGACACCGCCCGCTTTCGCCAGTGTGGGTCATTGTCACGCCTCCGCCGACTCCTATTATTATTATCGTCATCGGCAGTGTGTGGATGGCGGTACCTTGCCTGCGTCATTGTGATTACCCAGCGAATGTTGATTGTATTCTGTTAGCAGGAAAAAGGGAAAAGAGAAATGCAAGGAGCGCGGTGGTAAGAGTGAAGTATTTAGCTACATGAAATATACGCTTGTTGATATTGATGGTAAAAATTATGGCGGCATATCTCAATGGCTTCGATAGGGAGGTCATTTGAAGGGCAAAACGTACAGTTCATTCCGATAACTGGGCCTGGGAGGTTATATAAATGCCTATCGACTTTGATGCTTTTTTTTTTTTTGTACCTCAATGGCTTCAGTGCCGTGATTACTGTCATCAAATCAAACATCAAATGCTGATTTTGACGTTTTGTGTTGTGTATCTGTCACAGAAAGCATGGCACTCCTGTATTTGTGTTGCGGTAGTTGTGGTATTTACTTTATCACTGCGGTTTTTACGTAAATGAAGAAGCCTCAGATGGTGCAGGAGTTAACACGCCTAGATACACATCCGTGTCATTGGGTTCATTATCAGACAGGGCAGACGCAGCATATCCAGCAATCTGTTCATCTTCCCTTTTGGGTTAGTCGATTAATAGGCACCTGGGAAACCTGTTCAGTGGGAGGCGCTTCCCATCTTGAACACATCTCAGTGTCATGAAACACGAGAAACTGATCTAGTCCGCAAAGGGGGAAGTGTTTAATTAAAGGGGGGATATACAAATATGCTCGGTGCAATCAGCCACTGTCAGATTGTCAAGTAGCCTTGGAAGGCGGATTCCGCAACAGATTATTAGATCCTGAGAGTTAATTAATGCTCTCTAGAGTCAGACGGGTTTGAATGAAGTATGTCATTGGCCATTTTAAATCAATGTAGGGTGTCGAGGTTCAGAGAGAGGACATGGACGTTTTCACTTCCAGGTTTTGATGGCTACAAAGGCACAGCGACAGGCGGGCTCCACACTTATTTTATGGTTATAAACTCTTTAATTAAGAAATACCAGTCTTTCTAGAGATTTTTCTGATATTGCATTATTTGCGTTTTTAGTTTTATGTTTTCATGTATGTTTTACGTTTTACATTTTTTCTCCGAAATTTAATACTAATTCATTGTAGTGTAGAGGGTAGACGGATGAATCAGGTGTTCTGACGCAGGTCTACCACTCTGGGAGAAAGTGCCCTTGAACGGCACAGGTTAAAATCCACCTTGGACCATAGCAACACTGCAGGGTCACCAATTGTTGGTGGTAGTGAGTGGTCATACTGCCAGTTGGTCCCCGGGTAAAGGAAAAACCATTACCCGTCAAGGTTACTTATTTGCACAAACATACAGAGGTCATTGGCACAGGCGGAACACACAAGAGACGTTGTTGAGTGTATATTTGTTTATGTGAATGTTGTGTAGTGTATATGGCATTGGTGTGTTTTTGTATGTGTGGAACAATATGTATGTGAGATGTGTAGAGAGACGTGAACAAACAATTGAAGATAAACAATTAACAATAGATAAACAATGAGGACGTGACGAGAGACAGAGAGAGCGAGACGGGAGACAAGAACATCAAAACATTAATGCAAAATAAGTCTGTCCTGGCGCACTCCATTTTCATTGAGTCACCGGGGAGAGCACACGACAATTTGTAGGGGTTATTGCTACAAGGTAAGGTAAGAGGGGAACTGAATTCTTGGAAAACTTCACACATCTCCGAAGCATAGCGTAGAGCAACAGCGGGTCCTATGGCAAATTGTTTTTATTTTTATTTTTATTAAATATGGACTATGGCGCCGGTAGGCTAATCCACATGGGCCTGATGGTCGGCCCGAGCCCGTCATGGCGCAGGCAACTGTTTATAGTGGCGCCATTATTATTGGCTCATGCTGCGCCCCGGAGCTCATTCTTGATTTCACCTACGCTGTACAGCTTCTTCTAGAGTCCGGGTTGATAGGTGGTCTTCAGGAGAGCATGTGGGTAGTCTTAGGCCACTCGGTGGTGACTGAAAAATCCCAGGTGGATAGCGGCGAATTCGAACCCACATCATGGACAACGCGCCGAATACGGTCCCGGCACGCTAACCACTCAGCCACCGCCTCCCCTGTGGGCTTGGCCCACTGTGTTGTGGTCTTGCCGAGCACGATTACATGGTGATATTCGGTACCTGTGTAGAAGGGCAAAGATCTGTCTCTTCAAGTCGCGTTGCTTGTGCTCCAAGTCTTACTATATGGATGTGAGACATAGACACTTAAAGAGGTGAACTGGTCTTTCGTAATAAGTGTACGAAAAACCGTAAGACCTCGATGAAATGGCCTTGTCTCGAATCGGTGATTATTACGCGATACTGAGTCAAGGCCTATTACCTGCAGTTCATTAACGCCAACTCAGGGCATGTGGCACGCTTGCCAGAAGTCGACCCTTTCTTTGAGGAGAACGGACCGCAGATGCCTCCAGCTTGGTTTCCTCTATCCATCTGCATGGGCAAGCGGTACCTGTCGTTTGTTAGTATCATAGTGGTGGTCAGGATTTAAGCTATTCATTTTATTTTATTTTCTCAGTAATATGTACGTGAAATCAGAGAACTTATGCCCCCCTGTCTGCCTGTCTCGTGTGTCGGCACACCATCGGACTAAGCTGATATAGGCCTGAAACTATCACAAAAATGTAGGCCATAATAATCTGACATTGCACCGTTATGTCTCTTTTCTTTCAGCGTCTAGTTTTTATAGAATTACAACAAGCAGGAACAGTCTTCATAACATTAATCTTTTTCAGAGCAAGGGAGGCAGCTCAAGGAAAACAAACAAACAAAAAAAAAACTATTTAACGTAAACAGCAGCGTCAGTTTAGTGTTGGCTGTCACGTACATTAATTGCATTCTGTAACGTTTTTACTTTCCAAAGAGCTCGTTAATTCCAACGATTTTTTATTATTATTTTTACTTGTGGAGTGTGTTCATTAGAAAGTTAAAGGAATGTGCGGTGACTAAGTTTTTCAAGAAAATTATGTATTGGTCACCTGCATAACGTACACACATGCTTTGTAAATTCTTTGGAAATTATCAGCGTAAATCGCTCTCCTGCTTAAAAAAGTCCACCTGCAATAAAGGAATTACGTGCATACTAGTTACGTACAAGAAAACTGACTTCAGGCTTCCGATAGTGCAAATGTACCATAAAATACATACGGTAATATAGTTAACTTTTCTTCCTCTAAGCAATTTGTACCATATATAGAATATTAAAAGTGCAACTTTGTAAAGCACGCGCGAAAAGGAAACTGTGAGAGGCATTACGTTACAACTCAGGATCCTCAGCAGACTGTCGAAGTCCCCCCCCCCCCCAAAAATAAAAAAAAACACGTCTTGGTGAGATTTCGCTCAGCGACGGCTCTCAGTAAATCAGCAGCGTCGCAGGTGATTCTTTTTACAGCCTATTTCAATGAATCTGAATGTATACTAAGTTTGTTGAAATGTCTGACAATAAAAGGTATTCTACTTGAATTTCTACCATCAGTTGGTGAGGTTAAAGAACAAAATTCAATGTTGTGTCATTATTCCATCTACAATCTTCTTACATCTTCATATCTCTCTTAAAATACTCTCCCTTCCTGTCATGGGAAGATGATCTTTAAGGCTAAATTTTGTTACCTAGAAATCTCTTTGAACAATTGTTGTCAATCAAAGTAAAAGAAACAAAAATCTGCTACGTGTTAATAAACTTACTATATCAATCGTCTTATCTCTAGTAGTAGCCGCATGAGTCTTAGCAAGCACATTTTTTCTATCACAGTTTTTTCCCCTTACTGTTCCGTCTCTCCCCTGCGGCGACTCGGCTTTGGGAGTGCCTGAGATGGTATGGGGCCCTGCACAAGAAAAATATTTCATCGTTAAATTATTGAAAGGTGACAAAAGGTACTAATGCATGCACAGCGAAGCCCACTATTACATTAAGCCAAAATTTTGCTACATGATCTTGTTTTCCTATTTCCTGTGAATGATAGAAGTCACATTCAGTGCTTGATTTTTTTCTAAGTCAAATGGCTACAGAACTAACTCAAGAAAATAATACACTGGACCTTGTTATAATGACTCGTGATGATATAATCAGTGATGTTACGATTGGAGACCATCTCAGTTTTCTGTGATCAAATACTGGTACTCGTCGACATTAACGATCAAGCAAGAACGGCTGAAAATAATAATTATGATGCCAAACTCCAAAATAGAAAAGTTCATGAAAAAAGGCAAGAACTGATAATCAGCAAGCATCAGATTATTTCTACGTAAATGACCACCCAGCCAAACTTCAGTGCACCTTGTGCGCTGTTACAGTGAGGTTTACTGCACAGCACTCAGGCCGACCTGTGATTTTTTACTTTCTTTAAAGTTTGAGGTCGTGCATTTTTGCTCCAATTGCACACAATGGGTCGAAAGGAGCTGCAAATGGAAGAGAAATCCCGTGCCTTGACTCTGCTAGAGAAGAGTGATTCGGTGATTGCTGAAGCTAGATATTTGGGGGTGTCAAGAGAGGCAATTTATCAACTGAAGCGGTCGGCGGCGTCATTGCCGAAAGAGATGGTACCGAAGAGAAAATCAGGCTCTGGCGCACCTAAGAAGACTGCACCAAGGACTTATAAGCTTCTGAAACGTGAAGTGTTGTTAAATCCTGCTATACCCGCCGTTGAACTCGAAACATAACACCCTGACCTCCTCCAAAACGTCGCAACCAGGACAATTCGCCATCGCCTGCAGAAGGACCAGCATGGGTCTACCAGTCGCCGTGCCGCAAAGAAGTCCATGCCCATTGCTCACAGCAGCAATGAAGAAGAAAAGGTTTGGCTTCTGTAATAAATATAAAGACTGGATATCTGAACAGTGGAAGAAAGTGATGTTTAGTGATGAGAGCACTTTCAGGCTGGTCAGGGGAGGCTCAAAAACTGTGCGTCGTCCGAGTACCGCGTCAAGGTATGACCCGAAATATACGGTGAAGACCGTAAAGCACCCTGACAGTGTGATGGTGTGGGGTGCATTCAGTGGAAACATGGGCAGGGGAGGTTTGTACTTCCTCCCCAAGAATGTAACTATGAAAGGAAGCAATTATATTAAAGTTTTGGAAGAACATTTGCTTCCTTTTTGGGACATATTATTTTAAGCAAGATGGCGCCCCTGCTCACAGTTCCAAGGTCGTGTCAAAGTTTCTCAATGACCATAACATGAATTTTTTTTAAAGTGGCCTGGTAATTCCCGTGGCCTTAAATCTACAGAAAACCCCTGGAATGTAATGAAAGAGAAGGTTCAAGAAACACGACCAAGCAAAATCAACGAACTTAAGGAGGCACTGAAGACACTATGGATAACCATGGACCCCACCTAATGATCAATTGCAAGGGCGACATGACGAAATACTAATTGCAAATAATTTTAACAAAATATCCACAATAAAACACTTTAATGGTACGATTTTTTGTTTCATTGCCATTGGAAAGATTTTTTTTGCCGGCTACTTATCGACACCACAAATGAATGACCAACATGGTTTAACAAAATCAAAACTTCGTCTAAGGAGGGAATCTTGCCATGAAGGCAAAAGAAAGTGCAGACACCCGAAAGTAACCAACTTTGGCGTGCAGCCAGGCAACGAATGAATAAAACAGTGAGTTGGGCAAAGCGTAGTTAAGAGGAAAACATTGCCACCAACTGTAAGACTAATCTGAAATCTTTATATATATATATATATATATATATATATATAGATATATATATATCTATATATATATAGATAGATAGATATATATATATATATATATATATATAACAAAAAGGGCTTTAAAAGTGGGACTGGATCTGTAATCAACACTGATAGTAACTTGGTAACTGAAAATCAACATATTGCAATCAATCAATAGGGGGCGTGTTGCCTCGCCCACCTTACGACGCCAACCCCGGGTGTCCCTCCGGGCAAGTCTCCATCCTGAGTACTGAGTACCTGCTGGCAGGATCTATCGGATTTCTCAAGTCACGAACTCTGTGGGCGTCCCCTTGACCTCCTCCATTCAGGATTGTCTATTATAGGAACAACTCGATGAGCAGGGTCGGCTTCTGGGTAACGTGCCACATGTTCGTAAAGCCGGAGTTGGTGGTGACGGACTATGCGGGTAATGTATGTCGAATCGGTCTCACGGAGTAGTCGCCGGTTTGACAGTCATTCCAGTGATAACCCGTGATTCTGCATAGAAACGTATTACCAAAGGCATCAATCCGCCTCTCTAAGTCCCTATTTAGTGTCCATGTCTCACAGCCATAGAGTGAAACAGGGAGCACAGGTGACGCTTTGCTCTTTTACACAGGTATCGACAACGCCATATACTCATGCTGAGCTAGTCCATAACATCGTGGGTCAAGCCAATCCGCCGTAAGACTTCCTGGCGAGACCCACCGTTGTTCTGAAATACGCTATCGAGGTATGTGAAAATTTTCAAGACCTCAATGTCCTCCCCACACCCAGGGACAGACTGTACTGTTCCATCTAGCAAGTCTTCAAACACCTGTGCTGATGACACAAAAATCGCTAATAAGGTAACTACGACACTCGACGAAAAAGTATTACAATCATATCTAGATCGACCTGCACGTTGGGCCAATCAATGGCAAATGAAATTTAACGTTGACAAATGTAAAGTGTTACACATCGGAAACAATAACAATCGCGTTCAGTACGTAATGAATTTGGCCAACAACTTTCTGCACTAAGTAAAGAAAAGGATCTTGGAATCACTATATCAAGCGATTTAAAACCCAGTCAGCATTGTTCAAAGGTAGTTAAAACCGCAAACAAATTGGTTGGCTTCATCGGAAACTGTATATATATTTTCACAAACATTGGAACACGAGAATGGAACAAGTTCCACCTTTAGTGGTCCAGTGCAACGAGATTTATTAATTTAGAAACAAATTTGACCACCATTTCCTCTACCTTTTGATTTTTGCTATGGCATAATTTTTTTTTTTTTACGTCTACGCCTATTGCGCCGGTAGGCTTGCTTGAGGGGCCTGGATGGTAGCCGTCCCCAGCCCGTATTGGCGCAGGCAGGTGTTTTAAGTGGCGCCATCTTCTCT